>NC_136499.1:85146047-85371047 GCF_053919585.1 Euprymna scolopes
AATATATATATATATATATATACATATATATATACAAATTTACTTTTAATCATGAATCATAAAAGTCTTCCCTTTCTAATTGCAATATGTAAATTTTGTATCCCTAAAAACATTATGATATATATATACATATATATGTATATATATATTTATATATGTATATAGATACAATTTCTATATAAATATAATTTCTATATCAATTAAGGAATTTCTGTAAATTATCGATACCAGTAAAATGAATTTGTCCATCCTAGCAAACCAGCTGAAAGGAAAAGTTGCATGCAAGGAAAATGTGATATAATTATTTCAACAAAAGCAATATTTATATTATTTTAATTGGAATTCATTATTAAGATGAGTATTATTTATATTAATTTATTTATTGCAGACTATTATTCTCATCTTTATTGGTTGGTGTTTCATGACGTTTTGGCCAACTATTCCTCTGGCCTTCGTCAGGTGGTGACCGCGATGGATAGGAACTTCGAATCTCCTAACTGCATTCTACACAATCACTACCATTCATAGTTGTTGTCGTCTCGCCACATTAAAATATAGAATTACATGGTTTAATATTTGGAAAATTACTTGTTTTTCGTCTGATTTTAATTTTTCGCCAATACTACACTGTGACAAGGCAATTTGGTATGTGAGTGCACATTTAACAGCCTTCGTTTATGCTTGCGCGTAGCGTAAACAAAGGCTAGGCTGTGAAATGGAAAATATTCCCTGAGTTCAGGGGTTAATACCACGTGAAAGAAATCAAACACAAAAACTTTTTAGCCAATAAACACACAAAAAGAATATAGTAATTGTTTCCATCGCAAATTTACCGTTTGTATAGTATTAACCCCTTAACTCTGGGACTATTTTCCATTTCACAGCCCAGCCTTCGTTTACGCTACGCACGAGCATAAAAAGGGCTGTTAAATGTGCACTCGCATACCAAACTGCCTTGTCACAGTGTAGTATTGGCGAAAAATAAAAATTAGACAAAAAACGTTACGCATGCACGTAGGCCATGTGTTTATACTTTCGCGTACAATATGGCCACCCGTGATAACATATAGAATTACATTGTTTAATATTTGGAAAACTACTTGTTTTTTGTCTAATTTTAATTATTCGGCAATACTAGACTGTGACAAGGCAGTTTGGTATGCGAGTGCACATTTAACAGCCTTCGTTTATGCTCGCACGTAGCGTAAACGAAGGCTAGGCTGTGAAATGGAAAATATTCCCTGAGTTCAGGGGTTAATACCACGCGAAAGAAATCAAACGCAAAAACTTTTTAGCCAATAAACACACAAAAAATGCCTCCTCTCTCAGGTGGCCAGAAAGTGGGTACTCATTTTAAATTAAATTTACATGGAAAAGTGATCACCCACTTTTCGTAAAAGTAATTTCTTCATATCATGAAAGTATTTTTTTGCGACAGAAACGGTTTTCAGATTCGTTTTTAGCACACCGAAATCTACAAAAAAATTATTTTGTTATATATGAACGTGAGACGGGCCTTAATGTAAAATTTTACCAAATAATTTTTGTTTTTTTAAATAGGAAACAGACGTGTGAAGAATTTTTTTTTAAGAATTTGTTATTGCTTGAAATTTTACGGTAATTGTTTAATTAAAAAGTCAGTTTAAAAAATTCAAAAATGTAAAAAAATATTAAATACAAGACAAGTTCAAAATTAAAAATAATATTTCTTGTGTTCATGTGTGCATGTTGCCATAGCAACATGGCGGTTTCATGCATGCATGTATATGTGAGTGTAGGTTTGTTGCTATAGAAACCAAACGTATGATTTGGATGTAAATGGCAATTTTCGAATATACAATGTCTTTGGGGGTAGTTTCGTATAATTTTATTTTTGTAAATGTTCACTTAGAAAAAAAATTAACCCCCCCCCAAGATTAACAATAAATTATCTTTCATTTGATGCTGAAATTAAGACGATTGTAATCATCGTTTATGAGGAGTTTTGTTGCAAAAGTTTGAGTGAAGTGCAGTACATTTCAAAAGTACATTACTACTAAGGAATGAAAATGACTTACTTGTGTAAAATAGTATTCAAAAGATGCAGAGTCTTCTTTTAAAAGAGCGTAAGCATCTACAGGCACGAATGTCACCCGAAATAGACATCGAAAATGACGAGAACCTGGCTTGGATGCAATCTAGATAAAAAAATAAACAAAAAAGAAAACCTAAGAATTAATACATCAGTCTTTTTTCATCTTTGTTTATCACATGATCACATTTATGGGATTTCAGCCTTGCACTCTGTGTTTTTTGTGTGCTTCTGGGATTACTGTATACAGAAGTAAAGATTTTTGAAGACCAGAGAGTCCATCGTCAACAACAATCAAGGATAATTATCTGAAACAAATATTGTAAATAAAAATAATTTCTCTATATAAATAAATTGAGAGCATGCTAAATTACTATTAAATAACAATTATTAAAAACTGTTCTTGAAAGAGATATTTTTAGAAATAGACATACAATTATACAACACCATTATATTCTGACGCTCTCTGAAGACGTTGTGATGTCAGAATCTTCCTCCTACTAGAGGAAACTGTAGCATCGATGCAGGTCCTTCAAGCAGAACGAACTGTCAACTATTTCTATAAGCTGATCCTGGCCAAATTTCTTGGTGCACCGCCTTAATTCATGCAATTTTTTACCTCGTAAAATCTATGTTCAGAATCTGTTGATGGTGACACAATATCAACCTCTTTTACCTAAACTTCATAACAATAAATCACATATGGTGATGCAATCAAATTGGAATCATTGTCTTGTTGGGTCATTTTGTGCTAGAGGATAGTCTAATCTACGACTTTGCATCCTCGTCACAATCTGTCATTTAAGGTTGTATTAATCTGCTATACCATTTGCAGCATACACACAATGAAATTTGTGTTACATTAAGGTTGTATTAATCTGCTATACCATTTGCAGCATACAAGCTACAAAATCTCATGTTCTAGTCCCACTTATCTGTGAACGTCCTGAATTCTTTGCTAGGGAAGGCTATGTCATTATCTGTGAATAGCTCCCATGATGCTTAAAAATGTTCCAGTTGACGAACCCTGCTTGCTGAATTCCGTCATATCAACTTCTTGCATGACTCGTCACAATATGGGATCGTTAGGAAATGAAAATGTATAATGCCCATTCTGCCGATTGCTGCTCAGTTCCAGTAGACTTGCGCTGGAGCTATCACTTGCATTCCATGCATACCATGTACTATATATACTGTTGTTATCATCCTCACTATACATCACACTCCTGGATGTTCACTGCTGTTATGAATAGCCATGAATCAGGCTGCATCCAGCTCAGCTAGGCGTACAGTACTGATCAGGAGTTCAGATAGTCTTTCCTTCTTCATTGAGTTTAACCTCTGCTGTGACATGCATGTCAATTGATTGGCTATTTTTTGAATTGATACAACAAATGTCACATCTGCTAAGAATACATACTCTTTTACCAGCTCCTTGAGTGTGCTCAATTATCTCCTAATAAACATCTCACTGGCTGCCCTGGTGTGAACTCGCGTGTTCCCAGTGAGACTGTCTGACATCTAGTTGTACACACAAGCAGAATTCGTTGGCTACTGGAGAGTCATGTTAATGCTCTTCGACACAGCATCCAGTTCAGACAAATTGATATGTTGAACACCATTCTCAGGTTACAGCTAATAAGCATTCTTCAATACAGTCCCATATCTTTCCACCTTTCATATCTTTTGTCATCCCAGCTGTTCATGATCTAGCTCTCCTCATAATTTCTCTGCATGCAATAAGAAACCATGCACACACTGAGACTATCAAGCCTCCACATATGTAGATAGTTCGTCATGTGATGATATTGGGAACTGCTGAGGCCACTTCTAGCACATGACACCATGCTCCTTCAAGACCATCAATTCCAACACGTGTGTGCTCTCCTCTAACCATTTCAGATCCTTACATTCCAATCTGAGCCAGATGTTTCCTAACATGAGACATGGGTACACCATCTCTGTTGACAAAGATATAAATGTAAGCCAATGTTGTATGGTTCATAACTTCCTTTAGTAATAGCACTGTGTGAACCCGATGGCCTTCATGATAAGGGAAGTCACATTCAATCCAAACTACAGACATGACAAAGTTGCTTCACTGATTTGAACCCTAACCTGTAAGCATCTAAATGCTCTCATCACGCCTTCAACAGTGATGATGTCCATCCTTGCTGTCTTTTGCAATAGACATTAGCTCACATATATTATTGTACGGAAACTGAATTAACACTGAACACTGCATTTCATCAACATGGATGATAATATCTAGGAGCACCACATTTACATCCGAGTAGGAAAAAAAACAGCTGCTCATTCCTTATCCTCTACCACATTCTCCAAGCATTCCTGGACTCCAACTTTGTCACATTAGTAGCAATGTCTTCCAGGCAGTCTCTTACTATGTGACCTTTGCTGTCACATCTGTAGCAGATTACAGCAGTATTAGGGTCACTCTAAGTAGAAACTGAAGATTTACCACAGAGTGGATGCATGGTTGTGAGTTCAGAGTGATGAAGCAAATCTGGCTGCTGTTGTACAACATGTTGCACCTTGATGAAGTGCCTAGATGAATGGTTTTCTAATAATTTCTTTTTATACAAAAAAATTAAACATTCATTTTTAGCATTTACTTTAGTTATTTAAGGGTCAAGATGACATTGACACAATCATGCCAATTGAAGATAGAATTCAATTGGCTACGAAAACAACAAATCTTAATTTCATTTTTAATTTAATTTTAAGATTTGTTCATTATTAGAATTATTAAAAACATTTCTCTAATGAATAATCGTATTCGAGGAAATATTTGATCATCATTTTAAATGACTTATTTACAGCACAATAAATAGAGATTGAATATAAACATATTTTAAAGAGATTTTTTTAAAAATTCTTGACAACAATGTAAATACTATGAAATAATAAGCAAATTTCGAATGTTTCACTTAGACTTTTCTACTGAATAAGAAAATGATATTCTATATTTTAGTAATCAAAGTTGTTTCATTAATGTTTAGAAGCAGATGACAATAGATAAAATACAACACAAAATGTGCAGAGCGTCAGGCTGCATGGTTTTTTTATTCAGGCACATACCACATTGTCATTCTCAGCAGTCCCTACTCGTATCCAAGTATTAGGTTCTGTCATAAGTCCCAATATTCACAGTTGATGTTTCCATTTGACATGACTTGAGTGGCCTGTGGTTAGGAGCTAGGAAAAAACAAGTCTTACCGTGGGTGCTCAGTGAGTGAGTTCAGGCCGAGAAAAGGAAAAACAAAGATGGCGGCCAGCATTTTATTACGTATGTTCTCGCATAATCTCATGTGCGCATGAAGCTGGAAACTACAAAATGAGCTTCATGTCTCGGTGCTGAGCGATTCCAGATCGGGCAGGAGAGTACACGCTTCGGCAGTACATAGACTAAAATTATAATCCTCTTTTGTGTGTAAGAAGTGACCCCCTCCCATTTCAGAGGTCAGCCTGTTCTGAGACTGCTTTATTCTTCAATCAGTGAAGAGTAGGGGGAGGACGGGGGGGGGTCGTTCACAGAGCTCTTTTCTATTTCGTTGCTTTGCTCTTTCATTCTCCCTTTTCTTTTTCTCAAAGTCTGTGGTGCCAATGTGTATTATTTTCCAAGTCGTTCAATCCCTGGCAATGATTTCCCCATCAGAAGGGGCTGATGTTGGTAAGTATCAGGTTGCGCTTTAGTTGGTCCTTGTAACGCATTTAGGTGCTCCTCATGGTCTGGTGCAAATAGCCAGCTCCCCAAATAAGATTTTGGGGGGAGGCTGAAAGGATCCATCCTGTAGACATGTCCTGTCCAGTAGAGGCGGTGGTATGCAGAAAAGATCAGGAGAATATAATCACACACTGACAAAACACTAAAAGCTAATGTAACATCTTCCTTTTTCTGTAAAATAAAAATAATAAAAAAAATGATCTAATAAAAAAATAAATAAAATAGTGATCCAGGCATTCATTGGGCTGACTTACCCTCTTGCCTAACAGGGATTATTCCGCCTTTTTCACTTTGGACTCAATTTAAGATGTAGAGTCTTTGAACCTAGCAGGATTTCTAACTAGTCTTCCCAACTGTGTCAACCTCACACTTTCTGGGTTTAGTTTTGTTGGAGATGGTGTTCTTTCTCTTCTATCATTTTTTGTTGGCATGTCTGGGGATTACAAGTCTCTTCTGTACCTGGTTCTATGTTCGCTGGTACCTCACTATGCAATTGGTATGGCTAGTAGATGGTGATGGTAATGGGGTGCTTCTGTTGTTTTTTACAAATTCACCCTATTCCATCAATGCATGATATGACTTCTCATTCAGTCTCTTCACACAATGGCTTTCTTCCACTCCTTTCTGACCTTTTATGTGTGGTTTCATCCATAACACATCTCAGGGGTGCAATGGTTGAAGTATGTTTTACTTTATGATTGAAGTAATGTTCTTGCTTCCTGCTTCCTTCTCTCCCTCTTAATTATCTTGTTGAAATGTTTTAGTAATTCTGATTTAGGTAGATCTTCTCTGGTTTGTAACGTTACTGTTTAAGTGGCACCCCGGTACCTCATTGATACAGTTAGCCCCGGGAGATACTACCCCTAGGCCAAGCAGAGTGAGACTGAAGCTGTCTGCTTATTACTATAATACCTACAGACCCTAATTACATTAGACACATCCACTAGTAGATATCAGAGGGGGTGTATATATGTGTTGGCTGAATAATAGATTGAACGCAACAACCAAGTGAAAATGAGAAATAATACTTGGGGGGGGGGGTTAAGATTTGCTTTAAGATTTCAATTGATGACAAAATGCAAACTCAAGAGGTCGACTGTTCGACCCTGGCTAAAAACCTTGGATGTGATATCACATTTGTCCTTGGGAAAGACTGGTTGAGGACAAACAGTCTGACCAAGACCGGTGACAAATCATCTTTTAGTGAGAATCGATGTGAGGCGAGTTAATTGGTAGATGATAGGAAATCGCACCCCTAACTGATTATCATCTGCACAGTCATTTTTCATCAGACAGGAGAGAAGCACTGCGACAGAGTGAGTTAGTTCGTTTGAGTTTCAGGTGTAAGCAAACTAGTTTCACCAAAGATGAACAGATGAAAACATCTTCAAGATATTCGGAGATTCATGAAACCTTTCTGAAAAATAGCAACCCAGAAACCCAGGACCAAAACTATCGTACTAACTCCAAACGACAAGGATATTTCCTTGACATTGTAAAATAAAATTAGAAAGCTTACCGATAGAAAATCGCAGAAAAAAAAACAGAAAAACAAATTAACACTCGCTTTCTTAATAACGCTTATGAGTGATCACCCCCCCCCTCTCTGAGGAGAGAAAAAAACAGAAAAGGAGAGAAATTTATAGTGACGTCATTAAGCTGGTTGAATGAAATGCTGGTACACTCATTTGTTCTCTTTTTTTTAATTATTTTTTCTTTTATTATTCGTGTTACCGACCTGTGACTGTGAACTGTTGACATTGTTTTTAAATATATACGTTTGAAAAATCAAAATAAAGGCTCGTGTCATTTTTGTTGCATTTATTGCTGTTGACAGCAAGTGTCATTTTGACACATCAACCTGGTGGGCGTGGACTTCCCATAAATAAAGACACACCAACCCATTTGGTGACAACCCTCTATGAACAACGACACATCAACCCATTGAATGAGGAAAAAGTGTTTTTGTTCTTCTGCACACCAGTTTCCATGTTGGTGATAAGAGACTTTTAGCTAATCAGCCTTATCATGCATCACTTTTCAGAAGAGGTTCCTTGTTAACTTTTACAGTAGATTCCACTTTTCCATTTGCCTTGCTATTGTAAGGACTAACAGGTGTGTATGTAAAATGCCACTTTCTTGCAAAGATGGAAACTTCTTGGTTACTGAACTGGGGATCCATTATCAGTGACTATCTCATCTGGTATCCTATGTCGTGCAAAATAGTGTTTAAGTTTAGTGATCACCGTCTTTGCCTGTGTAGTTGGCAGATTTTCAATTTCTCAGAAGTTGCTTATGTAATCCAACTGTATGTAATCCAACTGTAGAGATAGTCTCTATCTGCAAACGTGAAGAGATCTACTCCTACTTTTGCCCAGGATCTCTCAGGAATCTTATGAACCATTAAAGATAGATGACATCATTTTGAACATGCAACCAGTACAAACATTCTGTTGCTTTTTTGAAACATCCTTTGAGTGAGTGAAATGCAATCTTTCTTTCGACACAGCCCGGTGTGTAATTGGCACCACTACTCGATTTACTCCGAAAATTAACTCATCTTGTACAGTCATTTCATTCTGCATGTTAAAATATCGTCTCACCTCTGGTTCAAGATGTACTTTGTCTTCTGGCCATCCTTCCACAATTACCCACTGCAACTGCTTCTGTCTTCCTTGCATAATTAAAGCAAGCTTCTTTCTTTCTTTCACAGGAATATATTCAGTTTCCCTGACATCAGCATCATCTATATTTTTATTATTCACTCCATGTATGCATACCTTTGATAATGTATCTGTAAGGAACTTTTTTGCCAGGATGGTACAGAATAATAACATTGTAAATTTTCAACCACATCAGCATATTTCTCAGTCACTTTAGGCATTTCCTTAATTCTTTTTCATTATTGCTTCCAATGATCGGTCAGTATTGTGACCTGTGACATGTGATCTGTGACCTGTGAAATGTGATCTGTGACCTGTGACATGTGATCTGTGACCTGTATATTGGTGAAATCGTTCATATGCTCATTGTACTACAAACAGTTCTATTTCAATATGAGCATATCTGGTTTCTGCATATGTAAGCACTCGACGGATATAGGCAACACGTTGACCTTCTTGTAGCAATGCAGCTCCCATGCCTTTTATTCTTGCACCTCACTGAATGACCAACGATTTTTTTCTTCATGGATCCATGGCACATCTGTTTTTGTTAAATTGTGAATTGGAGTCATCACATTAGAAATGTACGGTAGAAAAGTTGCTAGATAATTCACAAATTATCTCAATCGATGTACTTCCTGTATGTCTGTTGGGCAGGGTATATCTCTTATGGTCTTTACTTTCTCTAGTTATCATGTGTCCCAAGAATGATGTAGATGTTTGTTGCAGATTTATTATTTTCGTCTTCAGTCACATCCCACATTTGCAACATCTCTGCAACACTTTACTGAGATTCATGCCATTTTCCAACAGTGCTTCTTCCATGGTTTTACCGTTTCCCACTTCCAGAAGATCATCTGCGTTATCATTCAAGTCAGCCACATCGCTATGTAGCACTCTCGAAAAATACCTCCGTCGGGTTGAAGCACTGCCAAATGGTAAAACATTCCAACGAAACCATAAAAAATAGCAAATGTAGTTAAGCTTCTACTGGGATCATTTAATTTTAGATACCAAAATCCATCTCACAGATCCAGAGTCAAGAAGACTTTATTAACACAAGTTCTGGGAGTAAATCATCTAGTACAAGTAACTGGAAGTGTTCCTATTTAAGAATCTTATTTGTCTTGGGTCTATAAATATATGTAAATGTTTATTTCTCTTGACTACTAGAGCTAATGCGCTTATTTATAGTGTTGGCTCATTTACCAGTTCAATTACCTTATTTTTTACTAGGTTTTCCAATTCTGTTTTCAGTTTTTCTTAATTGCTACTTGTATTCTCCATCCTGCTGCAACAGTAGGTGTTCGGATCCACTTTCAGTTTGAAAATACCTTTTATAATTATAATTGGCCTTAAAGAATCATCACTGAATCATCTGTATGTATAAAAGATCTTTTTGATAAATTGTCTGTGATTTCTTACATAAAATAGTGAAGAACTAAAAGTATTTACGAAACAATTTTTAAATATAAATTCATCTCAAAGTGAATAAGTACTGAAAATCTTTTGAAAATCTGACTATTAATTTATTTTCTATGGTTTTGTAAACATGTGAATAAGTTTGAGTAAAATGGTTCTGTTAAAAATCCCCAACAATAATAACAAGTTTAGATTGTTCTGTCTTTGTTATATGCGTTAAATAGTTAAATTATAAGTTTTGTGTTACTTTCGTTTGAATCATTGTAAACATCAGATAACATGGTAAAAAGTAGCTAGTTGGAATGTCCTTTTGAAGTTGAAATTATCTGCCCTTGAATTATTGTAAGATTTGGGTAGTTGCAGTCAGCAATAACATGTTGCACTATTGGGATATTTTCATTTAACTATCTTAATGACCATAGTTATGCTTGGCTGACTGGGAGTAGATTGCTTTTAGATCTTTCTTTACTAAAGGATATATGTTCGAAATGTTCTGCAAAGAAAATCGAACACGTTTACTGCCAAATTTTATAATAAATAAGAAAGTATTTACGGCCGGTAAATAAGAGTTCATTTTACAAAAATTGATGTTAGTAAAAACTCCTCTCCAAAAAAGTATTAAAAGAAAAACGATTTTTGATAATTATGAGTTTTGTTAATATTAAACTGAATTAAAATTCGATGACAAAATTTTTTAAGTGATTTTTAAAAAATTTTCAAATTGTTTTTGCAAGTTTTTTTTATGTTTTTTTTTTAATATAAAGTTGTTTGTTTTTGTTACTGCCCAACTGGGCACACAGATAGGAAACAAAATAATTCTTATTGACTTATTTACACTCAATAAATAATAAAATTTATGACCTGGTGCCTTTCTGTAATTTAACAGCTAAAGAACTTACCTCAGCAATTAATTCATCCTCTCGTAGAATTGCAAGCTTTCCAGGAATTGGACTGCGCATGTTGTATAGCACAAGGGCAAAATGTTGAATGCTTTTTATGCTTAGTTTTTCTTGTAGTGAATTAAGTACATCCTGTAGATAAAAAAAGGGAATTATAATATCCAGAATTTGCTATTAGAAAGTTATTTCTATTTTTAGAAAATTAAAAAAAAGAAGACCAATTTTGAATATTGCGTTTACTTTTTAGATCAGCTCAATCTATATGACTGCTTAACACGTTTTTAACACGTTTTTAACACGTCATCATTGAAATAAGAATAAAAAGTAAAAAGGGAGATAACTATAAAATCTAACATGAACATTATATCTGAAATAAAAAAGGACTAAAATAGAACTTAATTTCGTTGTGCCAAAATTAACCGGAAGTGATTAGCTCAGCAATCTATGTGACAAGAGTGTTGCATTATGTGCCACATTTTAATCAGAAATGATCATCTTGACAGATGCTGTGTATGCAACTAGAAAAAAAAAAAATTAATCTCATCAACACTTTCATTCCAAAAAATCAAACAAAGGAAAGAGAACGAGAAAGTCCAAGTCATCTGTTTTGCTGTTGAAATAAGACGTTTTTGCATTCGGTTGACCTGACCACTATTAGGAAATCAGGTCAACGTAATACAAAAACGCCTTATTTTATCAGCAAAACAGATGACAGCCTTCGCACCTGCAAATCAGTGTTTCTGCATTTGCTGATGATATCACTGTTGTTTTTTGTGTCATGCTTTGAAGAGATTGAAGCAGTGATGAACATTAACACACACGGCAGCAGTAACTTTTCACTTCCAGGTCATTTCTGCATGATGGATGGTCGTTTGAATCCTAAGCACATGATTTGGAACGAATCTCCAACTTAAGAGGAATTGGTGAAAAGTGTTGTCTAATGTAAAAGTATCGATTAAGGCTTGGCTTAGAAGAAATCATTTCTTAAAGGGATTTTTCCTTGAAAGAATCTTTTGTGAAGGTTTTTATTTTTGACTGACTTGTATTTCCTCTGCTATGTAACAGTCTTCATGTACATTCAGTTTTCACTTTATTGAGGCAAAGGCCGTCGGTTGCAAGAAGGTCTGTATTTAACATCCACATGAAGGGTTTTGAGGTGCCTTCACAAATCATTGATGCCGAAAGAAAAGTTTTTTTGATTTGAAACTTGACAGAAGATTATGCATGAGACTGCAGTTTAAAGCGTTTTTTTTCAACCTCATCTTTAGCCAACTGTAGACCAAGTAATTAATTGCAGTCTTTTACCGAGGGTCAAGTTACACTCAGAAGCTTTCTTGATCGAGCAGTATTTTATGGTCTACAAAAACCTACACAGATTTGATTTAGTATAGATTTCTACTCTGGAGTAATTTGGAGAACAATTGGGATGGTTGATGGAAAAGATCAGTTCAGGATATCTCAACAACTCTGAATAGTCTGTGATGATTAGTTTATAACATCTTACTCCTCAATGATTACTGGTTAGTTCAGGCATTATTCTCTGTGTTGAAACAACACTGTAGAAGAAATGGCCGCCCATGCCTTCTTTTTGACTCAGTGACATTTTTTTTAAATTTGCATGCCCATATTGTGTCATTCTAGCTAAGCTGCACAAAGTGAAAGTGCATATAAACACACGTAACTCATTTTTTTTATCAAAAAAAAAAATCATAAATAACTTTCCGCCTGCCCAAATTTTTTTTCTGTTTTCTTAGAATTAAAACGAACAGATCTAATTTAGCATCTCTCTCCAATCATCATTATCTGATAATGATGATCTTCTAGTGAATCTGCTGATGTTTAAATAATCCAATCCTGAATCCACAGGTGCGGTCACAGATCAGGCATGTGACGGAGATGCTGTGTGGAGCAGGGATAGCCTGGCGAGCATACCTCTTTGAACGCTTCACTGTATGATCCCGTATTCACTGCTCCTCAATATGCCTGTGAGCAGAGGGAACGCCAAAGATCCCAGCAGGAAGCAAGTTCCTCTAGTGAAGAGAGGTCTATTCAACACTTCCTCAGCGTCTCTTGATGTGGTTTTTGAAATGCTTACTCTGCCCACCGGAACTATGTCGACCTTGGAATAATTGACCATTAAGGATTCTACATGGTAGTCTGTGGTTGAGCATTCAAATGTGCCCCAGCCACCTGAGTTGGCATTCGATCATGATGGACTCTATGCTGCAGCTGCCTGCCTTCTCCAACACCTCTGTGTGGGCACTCTGTCCCTCCATGTGATGCCAAGTATGTTATGGAGAGACATTTTATATGGAAGGTCTCCAGACTTCTCATATGGCGGTTATAGGTCATTCAAAACTCACATTCATACAGCAGTGGTGCATACTACTCTGTACATTGGTTACTATTCTGAAAACTCTTCTCCTTAGCCGACTAAAGAATGCTGATGTTGATATGGACCTTGTGATATGTCAGCTCTAGGAGAAATGCTGAGAGCAGCACAGAGATTTTTTCATTGCCTTTGTCGACCTCTCGAAGGCATTTGAAACAGTTAACAGGGACTTACTGTGGTAGGTTTTGGGTGCCAACCCAAATTTCTCAGCATCCTTGCATAGTTCCATTCAGGGATGATAGGCTGAGTGGTAGTTGAAAGATACAACTCAGAATCTTAGGTGTGGAAACTGAAGTGAGGCAAAACTGTGTGCTGACTCCAGTTCTCTTCAATATTTTCCTCGTCGGTATTACAACTCTGCTACATAGAGAGATGGAGGAGCATGCTTGATGATTATTTAACATCAAAAGTCTGCAGGCAACGACAAAGCTGACATTGCTGATCACCACTGAGCTGCAATACACCAACGTCTGCGCCCTAGTTGCCCATACACCAGAGGCTCTGCAAAACATCCTTTTGGCAGCTGTAACTACATACACCAGAATCAATATCAAGACGGCAAAGGTACTCTGTCAATACAATGCTGACCTTCCACCAAACCCAATAACTGTCACAGCAGCAGAACAACACGTGCTCACGGTGACAACATTCAAATATTTGGAGAGCATAATGTCTAACACCTGGTCATTGGATGACGAGATCTGGTCCTTGGTGCTTAAGCACTTCCTACTGCATCCTGCCTGTTCTTTTTCAAAGTATGCTCCTAAAGAAAGGTGATCATGAAACCAGAGATCACAGTATGTGTATGGTAGTGTATGTAAATAAAATTAATAATAAATTAATAGATAAATGAAGTAATTTTACTTAAAGGAGGCTCATTTGTTGATTTGACTGCAAAAATCCAAACTTTGCTTACCTTCCCAGTTGTTTTATTATCGTACTTGAAAGACTTAGTCTGTCCATTCTCCAGGAACACTTTTAGAACATTCGGCATTAAAGGCACATAACTTTCTTGGCAGGACGGCTGCAAAAAGAACAGCAAACTCGGGTTAACGTTTTTAACACTGAAAGCTATCTAACAAATAGTTGACTGTATTAATGGTGAAATCAATAAAAACAAAATGGCGTATCAGGACACGCCATTTTGTTTTTATTGATTTCACCATTAATACAGTCAACTATTTGCTAGATAGCTAGCTGAGAAAAAATTGCAGGTTTTTAGACACAGATATGTATAAAAGATCACCCGATTACTGGTTTCACTTAATAATAATTACCACAGTTTCATTATTATAATGAAACTGTAGTAATTATTTATTTATTTTTTTTTGTTTGCAAACGATTGTATCATTCAAGAATCCATTTCTATATTTTATTTCCACTATTTTATCTTTCAATAAAAAGTGTGTTGTTTTTGTTAGATGTACGGTTAAAAACCACATCCTAATACACTCGAATAATAGAATGCTATCTTCAAACACTGCATATAAAGATAATTCATGTTATAGCAGTGGTGGTGACTGATCTTACAATTTCAGTGTTGCGCCGTATGTCAAGCTAATCTCTTTCTTTACAACGTGTTGATCTGATGTTGAAATGAGATGCTTAAACCGAAATATATTAGGAATAAAGTATAAGTCACTTCTATTCATACAACATCCGTTTCTGTTATTAACTCATGAAACGAGAGTCATAGCAATACACAACAATCAGATAAATGAATAATTTATTTATAAAAATCAGATTTCTATAGTTACAGATGTCTGCACCCCAATCATTAGAATATTTAACAATCTATATAATTATAAAACTCAAATGACCTTGTAACGATGTATGTAACCCACTTTCCGGTTTACGATATCCGGTTGCGCATGCGCGCATAACATGCACACTGAAATATTAACGTTATTATTTCGAAATTATTATTTATCGTGGGAAGAGTAGAGTTTAAAATAACTTAAACGTAATACAGAAATGAACGATGTAAAAAATAAGCAGACAGTATTAACATTTGTTTATTTGGATAATTTAAACGTGAAAACAAAAGAACAATTGAGACGCTGAAATATTAACGTTATTATTTCGAAATTATTATTTAACATGGGGAGAATGGGATTTAAAATAACTTAAACGTAATACAGAAAAGAACGATGTAAAAAAAAAGCAGATATATCAAAATTTGAATTTAACTATAAGTATTATGGTATCTGTTCAGTGCACATTTATCTATAAGTATGGCCAACCACTTATAATTCAGTAACTGTAAATTTTTTCTACAAAAATAATCAATTATAATAAACAGAACGACTCATAGAAATCTATATTCTTTTTTCATTTCAATATACTTTCATAGAAATGTTTTTGTTATGTCAAAAAGAAACTATTTTCTTTACATCACAAGTGTCACGTTCATACATGAATTCCATAGCTAATATAACATACTGACCCAACGGGTCACGGGTAGTCTAGCTATATTTTATACTCTCAGCTTCATCGAATTTTATTATAAACAATCTTCGAACTTGACTGAGACGAGAGAGAATTTGGAGTAGAATAGTCTCAGTTCTTCTGAATTTTGGACTGGTATCAGTTAAAATGATTCTGTCATTCATCATGTATTCTGCTGTATTGTCTGTTATATCAAGAAACTTACTCATTGCCCAAGTGATTTCTCTATAAATAACAGGTATAGATTTTGTAGGGTTCCTATTTGTTGCTTCTCTATTTAGACCAATTATATGGTGAGAGTAACCTCTTTATTTAAATTGAATGTGGATTGGGTGAAAGTGACTTATTTATTTAAATTCAAAGTGGATTTGGTGAGGGTGACCTTTTTATTTAGACAAGTGTGGATTTGGTGAGTAATTTTTTGATTTAAACCAAGTGTCTATCGGATAAAGACAACCACTCTATTTAGACCTTGTAGATGTTGTGAGGGTGACATCTCTGCTTAGTCCAAGTGTAGATTTGGTGGATGACGACTGTGTATTTAATGAGAGTAACCACTCTATTTAGACTGAATGTAGATTTGGTGAAGGTGACCTCTCATTGTTGACTGAGTGTGTATTTGGTGGGGGCGACCTTTTTATTTAGACCGAGTGTCTATTTCGTAATAATGACTTCCTATTGAGACTAAGTGTGGATTTGGTAAGGGTAACCAAAAACTAAATAGTTAGACCGAGTATGGATTTGGTGAGACTAATCACCCTATTTGGACTGGGCGTGGAGTTGGTTAGGGTAATCTCTTTTATTTCGACTAATTGTATATTTGGCGGGGGTGACTTGTCTCTTTAGACAAAGTGTAAATTTCTATTTAGACTCAGTGTCGATTTGATGAGGGTGACCCGTCTTTAGTTTAGATTTGACACCCTAAATCGGTTAGCAGATGGAAGGAATGTGTTTAGCATTAAACTATATATTACTTGACTTCAAACGTAAACGAAACACATATTTTCAAATGAACTTATTCACAAAATAGCATTTTCACATTAATTTAAACAAAACAATTTATATTTACTTATAAAAATAAACAATTTTACAAATTAAGTTAATAAAAAACACAAATATTTTTACACCAAATTATATTTAAAAAATGCTGAAAAATGTGTCAACATTAGTCATGATATTTCCGTCAAGACAAAAGTATTTTCTCAAAGTCATTTCAAGAATATTTACATAACATATAAATAATTATTAATACATATATTAACACTTTTAGAATGTTACAACAAAAATAAATTTATTAACCAAAGAAACTGAAAATCAAACGTGTGATTTTTGTTTATTATTTATAAATATATATATATATATATATATATATATATATATATATATATATATATATATATATATATATATACTCATGGGCAAAAAAATGGGCCAAAAGTGAAAGAAGGTAGAAATCGATTTTTCAATATTTTTCCATGGATTTTTGTTAATTTTAACTGAAAATTTCTATTTTGCAGATCCTTATTATTATAGCATATAATAATAAGTGAAAAAAATTAACCCTAAAAATGTTAAGACCGCATCTTGGCGAGGATATAAAAAACTGAATTGCAGGATTAAGGCAGTCCAAAATGACTTACAAGCAGATTTTCGATATTTTAAGAAAAGAAAATGTGAAAACATCTCTTTCTGTTGTGAAGCGAATTGGTCGAAGGTTCGAAGTCAAACGCTTGGTAAAAGGGAAATCTGGATTTGGTCGTCCTAGAGCATCTACTTTGAAGGACAATCACATGCTTAAATTAACTGTTTTGAAGAATTGAAAGAAAACTTATATTGACCATAGCAAAGAATTCAAACCAGGGGCTGGAAATTCTCTTTCTAGATATACAATATCTAGACGAATTTAAGAAATGGGATTTTCCTCTAAAAGGTGTGCAAAGAAGCCATTTTTATCTAAGAAGAACATCAATGATAGAAAGAGATTTTTCTCGTGTTATGGCAAGGAAGATACAGACTGGTTCAAGAATGTTTTCTGGTTTGATGAATCAAGATTTTATCTTGTTAGTGATGCTTCTGATGCTCCCGAACGGTGCAATCGAAGAACTGGAGAAAGATTTTCAACAAGTGGCATAAAAATGACAACTAAACATGGGAATGGAGGGATAATGGTATGGGGAACTTTTACTTCAGAAGGAGTTAGGGAACTTATTAGATGTGAGAAGTCAATCAATGCAAAGGAATACATTCGAGTATTAGAAGCAGGACTGTTACCAAGTATCCAGAAGCTGGGAATATCCCAGAACATCATTTTTCAACATGATAATACCCCTGCACACACTGCTAAAATCACTAAAAATGGTTTTCTGATAATTCAATTAATGTGATATTTTGGTGATTTAAAGCTAATTGAAAATATTCAGTCCATAATATCTCGAGCATTGGCCGGAAGAACTTTTTCGAACAATGACAAATTGTGGGAAGCTGTGCAAAGTGAATGAAATAGCATCTCCTCTTTACAGTATTCCACTTTGGTTAAGAGCATGTCTAAAAGGATTGGTCTTTTAAAGAAATCAAAAGGGAATGCGATTCCATCCGAAGCATTTATTAAAGTAAATGTCTTGTTCTGTGTTATTAGTCTCGTTTAAGTTTCCTTGTTCTTTGTTCTTTGTTCAATATAGCTTTTAGTGCAATAAAATGTATAAAATTTGTTTGCCCCATTTTTTGCTTTTATATATATATATATATATATATATATATATATATATATATATATATATATATATATATATATATATATCAGTGATATTTTGTCTTTCTGTCTGCCTGAGGAACGGTCTCTACCAAATTCCTCTGTCAATTGAGAGAATTTGAACATATGGAACAAATTCAATTTGGTCTTTAGGTTCGATTTGAAAATAGATGGAACTTGGCAGGTGAAACTCAGCTTCAAGTGCTCTTGTACCCATGTGTAAATATACATTTATATGTTAAAGTGCTCTTGTACCCATGTGTAAATATACATTTATATATTAAAGTGCTCTTGTACCCATGTGTAAATATACATTTATATGTTAAAGTCGGTTCATTTTTAACTATTTCTTATCCATCTGACGCTAGTTAAAACGTTAACGACTTAGGATCGAGTGCTAAATGTTTTGGTTTTGATTTTAGTTAACAACACCCAACTCTTATTTTTTATGTTTAAAATCAATACTATGTATTCAGTACAATATAATAATCAATAAAGGGTTGGCTTTATAATAATATTTACGAACTCTGCATGAATTAAAATATCATAAGTTAGCATATTTTATGCTGAAGCTACTCTAAGGGATCCCAACTATATAATTGGGTATATATAATAATCAATAGAGAATTGGTTTTATAATAATAATAATAAATATGTAATCTTCATAAAATAAAATATCATATTTAAGCATATTTTATGATCGGAAAATTCCAGGCGGCCTGCTATAAAAGTGACCTTGTCTGTCTGAGGAACGATCTCTACCAAAATCCCCTGTCAATTTTTGGTCTACAGACTTGAAACTTGATATATAGGATATTTAAATCTGTGGAATAAACTCGACCTATTTACAAAAATTGGAACTTGGCAGGCATAAGTCAACTTAAAGTGCACTTCTACACATGAACAAATATTTATTTATACTTTTTACAACATTATATTTTGTGAGTCTTTATGTTGCAGATAGTAATGAATGAGGTTGGAGAGCTATGTTTTTGTTTCGATTCTAGCTGATAGCACCGAACCCATATATATATATATATATATATATATATATATATATATATATATATATATATATATATATATGTGTGTGTGTGTGTGTGTGTGCGTGTGTGTGTGTGCGTGTGTGTGTGTGTGTGTGTGTGTGTGTGTGTGCAAATATATATATATCTTTTGAAATCACTACTAATAATAGAGAATTGGTTCTATAATAATAATAAATACGAAATCTGCATAAACTAAAATATCATACTTAAATTTATTTTATGACCGAGCAACGTCTGCCGGCCTGCTAGTAGAAAAAGTAAAACACTTTCATTGCATTCTTCTTGAAAAGCAACAATTGCTGGTGAATGAAATTATAAATGCCATATTATAAAGATGGGTGAAATGAGTATTATTTTTAGATTTATAATTTTAGAATTAGGAAATGTTACAAAGATTGCATTGTTTTTGTAATACATAAATATATTACATTCACGTACAGTCCTGGTCCAAAAGAAAGTAAGCATTTACACATAATATCGAATTTTTAATCAAACAAATGGTTGAAACCATTATCAAAAGGGAAAATATGATGGAAAAAAATGAAATCTGCTTCATTCGAAACCTTAACCTTGATCTAATAATTATTTTTTATTATTTGAAGAAAAGTATTCTCGTGCTTGTCGAGAAGTGTGTATTGCAGCGTTGTCTTGCTGGAAAATCCAATTTCTTCCACACAGACGTGGACCTTCAGTCCTGATAGAAGCATTTTCAAGCATTGAAATGTACTTCAATGATGTTTGTCTGCCTTTCACTACTTGCAACTTTAGGGTCCCAGCTGACGAGAAAGCACCCCAGATCATTAAAGACCCTCCTCCACTATGCTGAGTTGAAAAAGTCTCTTTGGGCAAATTTTTATCATGCCAATAGTGTTGAAATCCATCTAGACCATCTAGATTAAACTTTTTCTCATCGGAGAAAATTACATTTTCCCACTTCTCTTCATCCCAAGTCTGGTATTTGGCGGCATATTTAAGTCGGTTAGTTTTGTGCTGTTCAAGAAGACGTGGTTTCTGCAGTCGCTTTAAATGATTGAAACCCTTCATTTTCAGATGCCTTCTGATGGTTTTAGGACTACATTCTGCTTCTGTTTGGCTTTTCAATCGACTTGAGCTCATACTAGAGTTTTTTTTAAACTTCTTCTGATATGGCGATCCAGTGATGGGGTTATTTTTTTGGTCGATCTGGACTCTTTTTGTGCCCATATTGATCTGGATTTCTTAAAAAAATTTGTGATGACCGTTTTGCTACGATTCACTTCATTTGCAATGAATCTATGGGAGAGTCTACCACTATTAAGCTCAAAGATCCTTCCTCTCTCAAACTCTGGTAATGATTTCCCTTTTGCCATTTATAATTTAATAAGATGTTTTTCATCCACTAACAAGTTGCTTTTAGTAACATAGAAAGCTTTTTGTATTCATTTTTTCAAAACTAGCCGATTTTATTAAAGTGGTCTTATCATTTTGACCAGGTGAAAATGTTTGTTTTTTAAAAAATAATTATTAGATCAGAGTTAAGGTTTCGAATGAAGCAGATTTCATTTTTTTTCCATCATATTTTCCCCTTTGACAATGGTTTCAACCATTTGTTTGCTTAAAAATTCGATAATATAATTTCAAAAGTTTAAAAAATATGAGTTTGGTGCCATTAGCTGGAATTGAAATGAAAAAATTCAATTTTCCAGCCTTTGTTGTTATCGACTGAGCGATCCCCAAATGAATAAAAAAGACTAAAAATTAAGTGACTTCAAGCTAAAAATGTATACTCGGAATTAGTTAGGCCAACTGATGTTGTATTAATTTTAACCCCTGAACAGTTATTTTTACAGGCGAAAAACCAAATCAAAAGTGTTCCCGAGGTCAAAATACTCCATATTTCAAGCTGCAAGACTGCAAACCAAATATTTAGAGAGGAGTTTGGTAGAGATATTCACACACACGCTGACAAGGTCACACACACACACACACACGCTGACAAGGTCACACACACACACACACAGACACACACACGTGTGTGTGTGTCTGTGTGCGTGTGACAAGGACATATATATATATATGTCTGTGTGCTAGAGCGTTTTCATCTTAAATTCTACACAATCATGCACAATGTAGCAACTGTGCATGAATAGAATTAAGCGAAAAAGTTAAATGAAATAAATTATGTAATAAGAAAGCATAAAATTAATCAGCAATAAATGAACGTTTTTCAAAGGTATACACAAATTTGTTAACCTTCATGAAGTTGCTCACATATCCATAACTGCATATATTAAAAGTTTGTTTTAATAATTTTTAAATAATAAAAGTAGGCTTCTAATATCAATGTCCCAGTGAGAAAAAAAACCCTTAACTTTATAGATATATAGATTCATATAAGTGATGGCTTTTTAAAGATATATCTATTTACCTATAACGTTGAGGTTTTTTTCTCTCTTATTAAAAACCCACATTTTTTATTTAAAATTTTTTAAAATAGAATTCTTTATATATACAGTCATGAATATGTGAGGTACTAAATAAAGGTTAACTACTTTGCATATTCTTTGAAAACGAACTTTAATTAATTATTCATTTTATCGTTTCTTATTAGACGATTGATTTCATTTAACTTTTACGCTCAATTCTATTGATGCGTAGTTTCTACATTGTGCATAATTGTGTAGCATTTAGGATGGAAAAAGTTCTAGTACACACAAATGTATATATATATATATATATATATATATATATATATACACACACACATATATAAGTGATCTCACAATGTATGTGCGGAAAGTCTCTATCAAACTTCTCTTTGAAGTTTTGGTCTACAGACTTGAAACGATATAAACAGGATTTGAATCTGTAGAATAATTTCAATTTTGATTTTAAAAATTGTAAAAATAGCTATTAGGGGGTCAAAATTGGAATCTAATATATAAAAGGCTGTGTGTCTGTCTGTTTCCATATTTTTAAACTCTACCTCTTCCGAAAAAGTCGCAGAGCGGCGCTAGGTGCCTCAAATGATTGGAATTTTTATGGACTGTTCAGTTAAAAGTTTTTAGGAGTCAAAAATGGGTCAAAATTTAAAAAATCGTAATACATTTTGTACATTCATCTTTTTTTATTTTTTCATTTTTAATCAGCTCATATGCATGTCACGTTGGTACAGCTTTCAGTTTCGATTCCAGCTGATGGCAGCAAAATACTTTGTTTTTTACTTTTGAAATCACAACTCTATACAAATCTGAACAAATTAAAATATCATATTTAAACGTATTTTATGATCGGGCAAAGGCGGTCGTCCCTGCTAGGTTATTTGTCTGTTTGTCTCCATATTTTCAAACTCTATCTCCTCCGAAATTAAAAGTCGCAGAGCGGCGCTAGAGGCCTCAAATGATTGGATTTTTTATGGACCGTTCTTTCATGGGTCTTTAGCTGTTAAAATAGATTTTAAAGGATCAAAAATGGGTAAAAATTTAAAAATCGTTAAACATTTTGTAGATTCATCTTAGTTTATTTTTAAGTTTTAATCTTTAATCAGTTAATATGCGTGTCAGTTGTAACATCACCAGCTTTGAATGCTGCAGTTTTGCTTTTGGTTTCGATTCTAGCTGATGTCACCCAAATACTTTTTTTTTACTTTTGAAATCACGTTTCTATATATATATATACAAAATTTGGACCAATTAAAATATCATATTTAAGCGTATTTTACGACCGGGCAAAGCCAGGTGGCTCCTCGCTAGTTCAAAGAAAAAGACAGAATAGTCTTTATGTCATGCACATCGTTAAGTTAAATAATCACTCAAATAGATATTGTGGTGATTATGCGTCTAAAAATGTTTTAGATTTAAACAATTTAGTAACTTGATTGATTTGATATATTCTTTGAGAAAAGGGAATCCTCATCTGGATGATGACTTACACTGATCACAGAGCTGCCATTGACAATAACAGCATCAGCAAAGCGAACCCGTGTTGGATTATTCCTCAAGCGTGCTTTTTTAGCAGGAGTAAGGAAGGCAGATCTTCGGCCAGCCTAAAAATAAAGATTACAATATTAATACATTTTTCTTGTGAATGAGTTTGTGTCTCTACTTCTGTTATCTGTTGTGGTCAGAGTTAGTCATTGCGGTAGCTACAAAGACCACTGAAAGAAATAATGGTATCAATATAGATAGACATAAAGAAAGTGCAAAATTAAATTTAAATAAAAAACATTAAATTTCTACACAGACTAGGGAGATAGATAAACTAGCTAGACAGAGAAAGAAACCACGGAACGAGTATAAACAAAAATAAACGTTGATATAAGGGGGAAAAAGAAAGACATGACTAGATATAGAAAGAGGGAAAGAAAACAAAATGATAGATCTGGACAAAGTTATAAACATGGATGTAAAGAGAGAAACACAGATGAATAGATGGAAGAAAGATGAAATTGTATGAAAATAGTTTAAAAGAGAGAAGAAAAGAAATAAAAAGAAATAAATAAAAAAGATATGTTGAAGGACAGATAAAAACGAAGATACGCACAAATATGGTGAACTTACATATGATATACAAATAAAATGATTAGTAATTTATCATGTAAAAAGGCATTATTCAACACATGCGAGGTTTCGGCATACTATACATCCCTTCTTCAGATATGTTAAGCTTACAAAAAAATACTTTTATATATAAGATAGAATTACAAATGAATCAAGTTAGATTATTGATAGTAGAAAGAAAAGAAAAAAGAGACAGAAATGAAAGGAGAGAGCAGGGATAAACTGATTTCTGATGATCTCCAAGAAGAGGTCAGAAGTATTTTTACAGCTGTTAAATTTTGAATTTGTGAATCACAAAATCTCAGTGAAAATAAAATGGGAAGTGGGGTTAGTATAATCGTGGCTAGCGAGAGTAAAGAAGATCGATGCACATAATAGCGTGACGTCATTATCAGATCCACTTGTAGGTATATGGTCTAGACTAACGGTCCCTTATCAGCAGCAGTTGCGTCTAGTTTTCAGTTTGCTGTCTAACATGGTTTATTCTTGCGTTGTTCCAAATTGCCGGGGAAATTATCCAAAAGGTCCCAAAGTACATATATTTTCTTTTCCTAAAGAGAAGGAGCAAGTCTCAATTTGGATACGTGCCATTAGAAGGGAAAATTTTATTCCAACCAAATATAGTAAAGTAAGTAATGTCATTTGTTAATAAGTGTATTTAATTAGAATTGTATTGAAGTACTTTCATAACGTTTGATAACATTGTTAATGTAAATTAAAGTACTTTCATAACTTTTGATAACATTGTTAATGTAAATTAAAGTACTTTCATAACGTTTGATAACATTGTTAATATAAATGAAAGTACTTTCATAACGTTTGATAACATTGTTAATATAAATTAAAGAAACAATGCTATTTATTGCTAAAACAGCAAATACTATGTTGATATCTTTAACTGTTTATTTTCTTATAAGGCTAAAAAGTCTATCAGGGAGGTTGAAAATTTAATTTAATTTTGTTTTAGTTTTTAAAATTATAAACAAATAATTTTTACATGAGAATAATTGTGAAAATGTCTTTTTAATAATAAATAAAACCTTTCATTGAGTATTTCCAAATATTTTAAAGTTCTATATTTTTTTCTAAAGTCGGTTTGAAAATTATTCACCAGGTGGCTATTAAGAAAATTAGCGGTGACTGAACGTTATATAGTAAAATTGATTGTTTCTTTTTAGAATTAAAAACAAATAATTTTTACATGAGATTATTTTTTCTTACCTCCTCACGAGGGCACAGTTAGACACAAGGTTGGTTTTTAATGTGGGAAAATCTTGCTCCCCCAAAAGGGGCACTCTGAATAGGAACAAAAACAAAATAAAAATTGTTTCAGTCATTAAGGATTTCTCCTCCACTGACCGAAGACAGAACAAATGAAGTGTAGCATCAGAACAGATACTACACTGTGATCCTGTGCCGAAGATAAATGCTACCAAAGACAAGATAAGTTATTAATGTTTCAACTGTGTTTTAACTTACGTTTTTCTTTACTTCCAAACAAAAGTAGTGTCAAGTATATTAGAATGAAAACAAATGTCGTTTGTTTTCACTTTTAAAATTATTCATCGTTTAATATGTTTTTTAATTGTTTGTTTCCTAAATTCATAATTCAGTTTTATCAGTCTTAAATTGTAGATTGCTGTAAAATTACTTAATTTTACATATATAATATTTATATTATCAATCCTCATCTGTAAAGTTCCAAAAATAACATTCAACCCATGTGATTTTTCTCTAAATTAAATTTAAAAAATATTTCTGCACTAGTAACTTTTATTGTTTGTTTGTATTTAAATTATTTGTTTGATTTCAATTTTTTGTATTTTATCGTTTGTTTTCATTCTTAAAATTATTTATCATTTGTTTTCACTTTTAAAATTATTCATCGTTGGTGTTTAATATGTTATTTAATTCTTTGTTTCCTAAATTCATAATTCAGTTTTATGAGTATTAAATTGTATATTGCTTTAAAATTACTTAATTTTACATAGATAATATTTATATTTTATATTGAATAAAGTTTAGTTTCAATATTAATCGAACTGTGTTTCTTTTTTCTTTTTAAAAATGTTTTATTGCTCTTTTTCAAATGGCCCTCATATAGTACTGACAATCTGATGAATCTTACCTACATTGCCTGCAGACATTTTTCAGTTAACAGGCGTTCTTCTTACTCTCGGTGGCCATGGTATAAATCAATTTCTGCTTTCTTTACATCTACTTTTTTTTACTCTTTTTTTCTTTTCTCTTTTTCTCCTCACAATTATTTCCCTTTATTCAGTTGTAATGGTTATTTCACATGAGAACACATCTTTATTCTCATGTATTTTGAAGAAGGTATTAACTTAACCTGAAACCTCATATGGAATCAATAAAGCCTTTAAATAAAAGAAAAAAATAGTAAATTATGTACTGTTGTGACATCTACTTTTTCCTTTTCTAACACACACACACACACACACACAGACACACATACACACACTCACATTCACGCACGCACGCGCACACATTCATGCACGCACGCGCACACATTCACGCACGCACATTCGCGTGCGCATGTGCACGCACACATATATGTTCGAATTTTAACAAATAAACAACCATTTCCATAATACAATTTCTACAAGTTATAAACATTTTTAATATACTAGCAATAAAATCAAATAAATATAAACAATTAATATAAAGTCGATTACATATAAGCATATAAATAACAAATAAATCAATGGAAATGTATGTTTTGCAAATATCAACCAAATAGAATGAAACATTATTAAAAAAGAGCAAAATTTAACAGAATAACGGCAATAAACAAAATGGAACCTTTGATTATTTTAAAAGATTAAAATATAATTTTTATAAAATTAAATTAAATTAAAATTAAATTTTATCGTATTAAATAACCGGCAAGTAGATTTTTTTATAATAAAAATATATTTAAATGAAAAATACATTAATAGTTAAATCGTTTAACAATATTGATAATCAGAATCCACGCATTTTAATTTGTGAGATTTTTATTCGTCAGTTAAAAAATAGAAATAATCACGTAGAATTAAAAAGATATAAAACTAGTAAGAATATTGCAGCATATCAATAGTATATGCATGAAGAGTGACACATGTTGACGGGAAGTTATTGTGGGATTGAAATGTGTGAGGATAAACAGAAATAGCTACAATTAAGAATCTTCATTAATTGACAATAGATAAAAAAAAAAAACATTGTACTCTGTACAATGTTTTTTTTTTATAATATTTAAAAATACGGCAAGCAGAAAGAAATTTAGGAAAATTTATTTCTTAATTTTGTCAAAGCAAAATAAATGTTATTTCTTTTATTTCTATGAAAGAAACTATTTTGCTTTGACAAAGAAATTAATTTAAAACTTTTTACTAAAATAATCAAACAATCATTCCATTATATATTAATATATTTTATTATATGCTAAACAACAATCTAATTATCCTCCAACTGTTTTAAAACTAATTCCCTCTTCAGTATGTTATTGACTATTTATATATTCCTGTCATATTAATTTACAAAAAGAATATAAATACACTTAAAAAAAGTGAATAAATTGATAAATTAATATGTAATAAAAGTAATCGGAAATATAACTTCTGTAATCCACTTTATAATACATGAAAACAAAACCTAATTTGTTAATTTGTCTATAAAAACCCAACTCTTATAATGCAGCACAGAGTAACAAAATATTTCTCTGAATTTAATAAGTTATATAACGTATTCGTTATACATAATGTGACAATTACTTATGTTGTATGGAGAATATTCAAGCAATAATAGATTTATGTAATTCTAGAATCAAAACTAATTGCTTATTACTGAATAGCTATTATATTGAACAAAGGACAGGAAATAGGGATATTAAATTATGCAGAAATGCTTATTACAGAAAGTTAACATAATATAACAATAATATAATAACAGTTGGAAATGGAAAATATGAAAATAGTGCTGAATTTATTAAATACCGATGCAAACAAAAGAAATAAAACACCAATATTAATATTAATTGTGAATTTCTAAAAATTAACATTTTAAATAGTAAAAATGTAAAAGTCATGTGAATAAAAGTATTAAATTATAATTTACAATAACCAAATTAAATTCTAAAACAAATAACATGAATTCATAGTTAAATGTAGATATATAAATAAATATTTAGTTTGTGATTTTAGTTTTGATACAGTTATATGTAATTATACATTCAAATTCATCACATATTATATATATATATGTGTGTGTGTGTGTGTGTAAAAGGAACGTTGTCTGTGTGTGTGTGTGTATGAGAGTTCCCTATTGACCCAGAAACTCGTGGGCTGATATTTTTTAAATTTCACACGAAGGTACTTGATTTTACGTAAGTTTTGTATAGAAATGCGTTTGGTAAGTATCGAAAATCGATAATCGAAAAAACTTAATTAAAGAAGAAAGTTCGATTTTGACTAAAGTTAGCCCTTTTATACAACCTAACATCACAAGTGCATTTGAGAAGTTTTATCGCCGCACAAGCAGAAAGGCCCAATCTATAAAATCAACTGTAGATTCTTTTAAAAAATAGGGGTGTGTTCGAAATGAACGTTTCTGTTTAGAGCACAATTGAAGCATGGTACTTGACTTTTTCATCGTAATCTTTAAGCGAAACCATTATTTACAGATAATTTTATAAAATCAACAGATTCTCTGCAGTGCTGTGTAGACTACAATGTATTGTGGAATACGTTGCTGAAGGGAGGCATGTGAATCTTTTACTCAGCACACTGCATGGGGTGATTCCCTAACTAGAGCAGACAATCAATCGATTTGATTAAAAAATAGACGATTCCTTATTCAATCCCGGACTGCAAATATATATATATATATATATATATATATATATATATATATATATATATATATATATATATATATATATATATATATACACTAGCAGTATTACCCGGCCTTGCTCGGAGGTTGCTTTGATGCCATTTTTATACTTATTTTGATCTGTATCAAATATTTATTTATATCTCTACATTTAACTATGAATTCATGTTATTTGTTTTAGAATTTAATTTGGTTATTGTAAATTATAATTTAATAAAATAATATATATATATATATATATATATATATATATATATATATATATATATATATAAGGAGATATATTTTATGTATCTATTTTCAGTATTACAGTAATAGAGAAACAGTGCTCAATACGCGAGTAAAGCTAGGTATTAAGTTATGAAAATATATTGATGGCAATTAAGTTACGAAGGAGCTTTTTCGTTTCACTCTGTACTTAATCGCCAAGCTAAATGCCTGCAATACACGTTACCCAGTGTTTAGGTTAACAATGCTAACTAATCACATGCATTGTTTTGTATTGCATAAGGTTACACACCTGTTTTCTTAATGTGTCAAATTAATAGGTGACCTTATTTTAGCACATATGTGGTTGAATTACTTTTTCTATTTCTATTTTAGATGTTAGTTTAGTTTTGCTTTTATTTAATTGTTTAATTTTTCTTTTTCTTATATATTGTTACCCTAAACTAAAGTTTGTGTGTATATAATTATTTGCCCTCTCAATTCTACAGTTCAATGGGTTTTTGGTACCTTAACATTTAGAATTTCAAATTTTTCATTCAGACATTATCTACACGGGCCATCTATATTTCTGCACATATTTGTCTGTCGTACAATTTTCCACTCGGTTATTGGCGAGCGCCCGCTTTCTTTGAGCTACCAGTTATTAGTCTAGTATTATTTCTATTAAGTGTTTCTTTTGTTAGTTAATGTGCTTTGTTTTCTTAATATCTGATATTAAAATCTAGGGAAGTCATACTCACGTAGTACTCCTTGTCCTTTGGTCTTTCTCAGGCAAATATCGTAGCTTAGTTAACAATATTTTTGCTTATACATTTATTTTGTTGTGGATAAACTGCATAAGTCCTACAATTACAGCCGTTCTCTTCATTATTGACATTTCTATTTCTATTTAATTGTTTTAGGGTTTGGGTTATTATTATTTCTAGTGGTTATGTTTTTATTGTTTGTAATGTTATTTGTATTGTTGCTACATTCGTCATATTCGTTTACACAATTTCTTTTTTGCTATACTGCTATTAAGTAATTAAGGTTGGTGGCATATATCTACTTGTATTTCTTTTTCTTCTATATTTAATTTCATTTTAATTCTGTGTGTCCGTTGCTTGTCTCAATATCATGACACTGCCATTTTTAGAAAGGTGTGGTAAATGTGGCTTTACTTTTTAAATATATTTATGTTGCGAGAGTTATTGCTAAGCCTACGTTTCATAGAATTATGAACACCATTTATGCTTGATAGGGATAATTGAACTTTATTTATTTCATCTTTAGTGTATATGAAGGGGATCATCTTTCACCAGGGTAATATCCAGTTTCACTAAGCATCTGTCAAAGAAATCTCTCTCATATGATGCTGCATAACCCCCATCCCTTTTTCTTAATTTTTAGATTTTGCTCTTTCAGCTTATCATTTGTTCAGCAGTTTATTAAACAACATACTACACTGACGTTATCCTTTCAATATGGCTCGTAAATACTTTTGTTTAAGTTTAAAGTGACATAAAAAATGAGCTAATTTTTATGTGAACCAGGACTTCTCCTTTAGGCCTAATCTTTGCATTTCCATGTACAAAACTTTTACAAAAGTTTCCCCTTGAGCTAATCCATCATCTCTATATAGGCCAATTTCTATCAAATATATTTGTGAGGATATATAAAATAATCTCACAAGACCTGAAGACTCATGAATAAATGACAGGAGTTTGTCATTTTTGTGTTTTATCCATTGGTTATCATTATTGATTAAAACTTATCTTCTATATTTTTAATGTTGTCGTTGAATATATTGGTATATATTTCAACAAACCTTAGGACATTGCTTAAGAATTCTTTGGATATAAATGGTGTATTGACCCTTTAGTATTATTCTAGGTCTCATGAGTTCTATTGGTTGTGTGTTCTTTAGGCCTTCGAATCGGTAGGGTTCTTTTAAAGTTGTTCATGTGTGCTCGCTATCACATTATTTTGAATTAATTTAGTAATATATTCGTGCTTGTTCGGTGTTGGGATGTTTTTAACTGATGTTTCTAGATTAAATTTTTCCATATTTATTTTTTAGGTGGTGAAATAAATTCTTATGGGTGTTCTACTATATATATATATATATATATATATATATATATATTTATTACATTTTCACCCCAAACAAGGCACATTGCCACTGTGGTGTAGGGGACTACTATCAAGGGTAGCAGCTACTGGGGCACTATGTTGGGATTTGGGCAGCAAGATATCGGTTCACGTTACACTTGCACTTCTGCATGTCAGTACAGTTGGGGAAGCAGGGACTTGGAATGGAATTCCAGAGTCTAGCGGTTTTTGGGAAGAAACTACTGGAGTGGAAAGATCTTTTACATCTAGGGATCTCTACTGTGTAGGGGTGGGATTTAGCTGCCTGTCAGGTTTGTCTGGGTGTCTACATCGTGAGGGCACAAGTGTCTGCAGTTCGTCAGAGCATTTACCATTAAAATACTTGTAGAACAGGCAGAGGGATGCAACGTTTCGTCGATGGGACAGAGGCTGAAGCTTAGATGCCAGTTCAGGGCCTATCAGATTGGCGACTCTTTTGAACGTTGTCCAGGAGCGAGAGACTAGCAGCAGATGCACCAGCCCAAATGTGACAGCAATACTCCATATATATATATATATATATATATATATATATATATATATATATATATATATATATATATATATAAGTGAGAAAATCAAGACTGTAAATTAAAATTTACAAGTAAATTTATTGTTCGATAGAATACCCCCTCTGCAAAATTATTATTGTTCTTTTCCTATTTTCATGTTTTAACGGATATAACTATATTACAATTTTTTTTGCATTTTATGACTATCATATATTTCATCTAATGCTATAACCAACAAATTCTTAGCTCGCCTATACTAGTAATTTGCTCACATCTTCCTTTCCTCTGAAGAGAAAAGAATTCTTTGAAACTCTGTGAATTAAGGATTTCTTAATCAAATTTTTCGGGTATTCTGTCAAACAATAAATTAACTTGTAAATTTTAATTTACAGTCTTGATTTCTTTTCCTTATGACAAGCTCTACTTCATATCGTAGTTGTATTGAGTTTTTTATTTGGTATATAAATATTAATAATTATATTAGATTTAAATTTACACTTTCTTTTGTTTGGTAAACTTTTCATTGCGATTGCCTGAATTAATATATATATATATATATATATATATATATATATATATATATATATATATATATATATATATATATATATATGAATAAAAATATAAAAAATATCAAAAAATTAAGAAATAAAAATCATTATTGTAATAATTATGTCATCTCCTTTAAGAAACTCATCTCTTATTGTTGAACACTTTAAAGTTGACAAAGAAAGACGGCCACCTTTGTCGCATGCATATATCACGATGTTATAATCACTATGCCTAGATTTTACTACATTAAAAAAATAAATGTTGAAATTTCAACGATCTTTCACGTAGTTGAGATTGACTATGGAGCTTGTTCATTGCTAATGGAGTCAGATATGACTTTGTAGCTGGGTTCGAATCTCCCGACCGGTAATAATCGTGTAACCCTGCACTGATAATTCCCGAAAGGATGACACACTAGTGTCTGTAGGTATTAAAAATTATTATTATAATAATTATATATATAAAGATATATACATATATATATAAAGATATATATATATATATATATATATATATATAAAGATATATATATATATAAAGATATTTATATATATATATATAAATAAAGATATATATAAAGATATAGTAATTTATAAAATATATACGGCGATTAAGCTACACTGAATATTCGGCGTTTCATCCACTATAGGATTCGTCAGGCGTATGCGCGAATTCTGTGGTTGTTTTTCGTTTTTATATATGTTGAGGATTTTAGTTAGCCAATCAGCTTTCTAGTATCCACCGCGCCCCTTCCTATCAGCCAATGGGCATGCATTTTATCGAACAAAGGATCTGTTTTAGAACTAGGTTAGTGGTTAAAGGCAGACGATTTTCCTCATTTCTGCTCTTTTTTTTTATATATAAATATACATATGTGTACACACATACATGCACACATACATACATATATATATATATATATATATATATATATATATATATATATATGTGTATATATATATATGTGTGTGTGTATGTGGTCGTTTATGTATATTCATGTTTATTTAATTTATTTATTTGTTTGTTTTCTATTGTTTTTGTTAGTTTTAAAGCTATTTTGTATCGCTATCCTAGAGTAAGTTTTATTTTGTGAACACAATTGTTTGCTATTTCTCGTCTACAGTTTAATAGATTTTGGGGTTCTTTAAAGTACAGGATAGCAAATTTTTTATGGAGGCATAATTTACGTGGGTCATCTAAATGTCTGCACGTGGTAGCTTGTCTTATTATTTTCCATTCGACTACCGGCGAATGTCCGCTTTTTTTGAGTTCCCAGTATTTATTCGCTAGTGTTGCTTCTATATGGTGTTTTTTATTGTTGAATGTACTTTTGTGGTCATAGTATCGGGTTTTGAAATCTAAGGAAGTCATGCCTACATAATATTTCTTGTTATTTGGGTTTCTTTTCGCAAATATTGTTGCTTGATAAACTACGCTTTTTGTTAGACATTTATTTTGAACTCGGCAAAGTGTGCGGTGTCTACCGTTGCATTTATCTTGTTCGTTATTATTATTTTTATTTATGGTATGGTTGTTCTTGTCCGGGGTTGGTTTGTTATTGTTATTATTATTGTTATTATTATTATTATTATTATTATTATTATTATTATTATTATTATTATTATTTTTGCTAGTGTTGGTTTTATTTTTGCCATGGTGTCTACTTTTTTATTGTTTATTTTGTTGTTGTTTACATTGTTTTTATTTAGTATTTTGTTATTATGTGCTTTAATTATCATCTCTAAATTTTCGCAACAACTGTAAGATAACTTCAAGGTATTTTTATTGAAGATTTTGTGTAAGGGGTTGGTTGCGGGAAAGTGTTTTTCAATAAGGTCTAGAAATTTCTTACCAAGTTTTGTTTTTAACATTTGATTGTATGGGGCCGTATACCAAATTATAGTCTTTTTCTTCTATTTTTGATTTTATTATAGTTGTTGGTGTTTTGTTGCTTATATTTGATATCGATATTTTTGTATCCACTATTTTTTAGGGCTGTTTTGTAGATATTGGTTGACCTGTTAAATGCATTTTCATCGCTTGAGTTATTACTGAGTCTACTTACGATCGAGTTAGGAATGTGTTTTATAATTGATGGTGGGTGGTTGGACTCAGGGTTTACGTAAATTGGAGTAGCGAATAATACTGGGAACTCAAAGAAAGCGGACATTCGACGGTAGTCGAATGGAAAATAATAAGACAAGCTACCACGTGCAGACATTTAGATGACCCATGTAAATTATGCCTCCATAAAAAAATTTGCTATCCTGTACTTTAAAGAACCCCAAAATCTATTAAACTGTAGACGAGAAATAGCAAACAATTGTGTTCACAAAATAAAACTTACTCTAGGATAGCGATACAAAATAGCTTTAAAACTAACAAAAACAATAGAAAACAAACAAATAAATTAATTAAATAAACATGAATATACATAAACGACCACACACACACACACACACACATATATATATATATATATATATATATATATATATATATATATACATATATATATGTATGTATGTGTTCATGTATGTGTGTACACATATGTATATTTATATAAAAAAAAGAGCAGAAATGAGGAAAATCGTCTGCCTTTAACCACTAACCTAGTTCTAAAACAGATCCTTTGTTCGATGAAATGCATGCCCATTGGCTGATAGGAAGGGGCGCGGTGGATACTAGAAAGCTGATTGGCTAACTAAAATCCTCAACATATATAAAAACGAAAAACAACCACAGAATTCGCGCATACGCCTGACGAATCCTATAGTGGATGAAACGCCGAATATTCAGTGTAGCTTAATCGCCATATATATTTTATAAATTACTAACTAGCTCTACCTACGTATTGAGCACTTTTGAAGTAAATACTTAACGTTTACGCATAAATCTATACTTTCGTATATTAATTTATGTGAGTAAATGAAGTAGTTATAAACATATATATATATATATATATATATAAAGATTATATATATATATAAAGATATATATATATAAAGATATATATATATAAAGATATATATATATATATAAAGATATATATATAAAGATATATAAATATATATATAAAAACATATAAAGATATATATATATATATATATATATATATATATATAAAGATATATAATGTGATGAATTTTATGCAATCGTAAGTGTCATCAATTTTATTAAAGCCACGTTGTAGATGTCTCTCTTAAGGCCTTTGCGTATACGTATGTATGCATGCATTTATATATGTATATACGTATGTATGCATATATGTATGTTTAGCCCAATGAATAAAGAGATAGGACTTACTTTTTATGATTGTTTTTTGGACGGTTTTGTTATTTTATAATTTTTTTCTGTTTGGCAATTACATTTCAGATATTTGTCATTTATTTCATAGGAACAATATTTTATTTATTCATAATTTTTCTCTTAGTTGCATATTACAATTTTTGTTCGTTCCTTGATGATCTTCATTTTCTAAATTTTTTAATTCCTTTGCTTCACAGAAATATTTTCATGTCAAATAACATGTCTTCCTTTTCTAACAACCGTCATTATTTATGATTGCATTAGTATCATAACTGCAATGGTATCCATTAAAACAATTTTCTAAAAGATTGCGAGTCCTTTTGCCATGCAGCCTATGAGCGTACATGTTTTGTCACTTTTGCAGAAAACATATTTATCGATAAATTTAAGAATTATTTGCATATATACATATTTGAGATGAACGGTATTACACCAATTCTTATGAAATTTTGATGTATAAGAACAGGTATTTTTAGTAATATAAATATATTTGGAAATTAAATGCCAGCATTTTCATCAGTAAAAATTGTCTGAAAAGTTATTAATGTAAACTGGAGAAACTTTTTTGCAAACAATTATCAAATTATGAGCTTATCCTATTAAAAAAATTAAATTATTGTAAAAATTTTAACAAAATGTATCAAGTTGACAAAGGAAAAAAAAAAATATTTTAAACATATTTTTAATGATCTTAATGCAGTTTTCCAATTTTTTATTGGCTATTGTCATTTTTAAATGGGTGGAAAAGAACTGAAAAAAAATTAATTTATCTTTAAAATAAATTGTTAGTAATCTATTTTGAAGGTATCAATATTTGTTTTCGTTTTTCTAAAGGACAAAATGCCTCCATCCCCTCCCGTCTATCAACAATCAACACATGATCATGAATTTCGCCATTCTACGCTTACTTTGATATTTAATATTTAAACAATAATAAGATTATTCGTTTTTTTAAAACAATGCAAAAAAATGACAAATAAATATTGATCACAATGTAACTTAAACATGATCGTTTAGTAGTTATATATACGAGAAGTTTATTACGATTTTAAAACCTTTTTCAGTCGAGTTTTTATTTTCCTGTATTGAATTAAATTGTATTTCTAAAATTATAAAATTTTAACACGCTAGTTTATTCTTTATGCATCTTAAGTCTCATGAATAAGAAAAAGAGGACGAACCTCTAAATATGCCAAACACTTAAAAAGGTACAGAAAATGTGTTAAAATAGAGTTTATGTAAGGACATACCTATGGACTGAAGTTATAAGTTTAAAATGTTAAGCTTTTGTGGTGTTAATGTGTTTTAGATTTTGTTGAGAAGTGAAAAATAACAATTTTAAACCTTTTCACTGCCTGAAAGAAATCACCAACCAATGACGCGTGTCAGTAGTTGTTGAGTCCTTCCTTACATGACAGCTTCCTTCAAGATCCATTTTTGAACAGTCGTTACTATTGATGAGAAATGAACCCTTACCATAGCGTTGTGTGCCACTCTCAGTGAATCAGTTGTGTGTGCAAACCTGTCCAGGAATGAAGGCGAGTCCTTTAGCGCCAAAGGATCATCTTGAGTGTATGGTGGTATATCCGTGGAATCATCCATTGTGAACTATTGGAGAATAATCAGACAATCAGACACTGATATGTATTGGTTGCAACATCTGCCAGTTGAATACTTCTCTTGTTAGAAAACATCCATGTTTAGTGTACATGAAGGGATCATCTTTCACCAGGATAATAGCCAGCTTCACTAAGCATCTGTTAGAGGAATTTGTCTGAGATAAAATGATGCTGCATAACCCCCATCCCTTTTTCCTAATTTTTAAATTTTATTCCTTCGGCTTATCATTTGTTCGATAGTTTATTAAACAATTTGGATGTACTGAGATTGGTATCAAAAGAATAGATTGAAAGTAAGCGGAGTTCTTTTTTCTTAGGCATTGGATATTTCTTGATATTTTTATGTGTGATATTTACAAATTATTTACAAATGTAAGTAGTGGAATGATTTGCTGATGACGCTAAATTGCTTAAATGTTACCACAAAATATCAAAATAAAATATGATGCAAACGATATTTTATCAGAATGGGAAGATATGGTAAAATTGAAGTTTATAAAAAAAAAACTACATATTTACAAAAATTATAATATATGATATGACAAGAGGGTCAAAAAGTAATTGAGAAATATCATATGGTATTAAATTCTAATGATACCATGATAAATATATATATATGTGTGTGTGTGTGTATATATATATAAATATATATATATGTATGTGTGTATGTGTGTGTGTGTGTGTGTGTGTGTGTGTGTGTATGCTTAAGTATAGTATATATTCCGTATGATCCCAGTTTAATAACACATCACGCATAATACTGCACATGGAAATTTGGATATAATATTAAAATTAGGTGAACAAAAAAGTGGCTAAAATAATAAAAGCAATAAAATAAATTATAAAAAATAAATAATAATAAAATAATAAAGAATTTTAAGGTAAATTCACGAAATTTCTAAATATGGAACACCTTTTAATAATATCTTTTCCTGCACAAAAGATTTGAAAAACTAAATTAAATTTTCTTCTAATAGAGTACTATATTTTACAGATAAATTTCAAAATTAAGGTAAAATAGAACAATTCTGGAACTTTTGAAAAAGTTAACTGTGTAAATTCAGAAAGAATAGTAAAATTTCAAAGTATTTTTGATTGTCTATCTGATGAAATATTTAAGAATATTGAGAAAATTTTATTTACTGTGCTTGTGTTATATATTTTTGAGATTGAAATCAATTATACACACACGTACTCAGATGCCGAAAACCTTTTCTTTGTATCACTTTCTTGCACAATATATCCTTTTCTACCTATACTCGATGCTCGAGTTTTTCTTTATGATCCTTTTCCTAAGGTGACAACAATTAACGGCAAGGTATTCGAACATAATATTCAAAGGACACACCTCAATAACATCGATCTTGCGGTGAACAAGCAAGATAGTGCTCCAAAACAATGAATCATTCAGAAAGTCGATACTGTAGAAGTGGATGACTAAACGTTTTAAGAACCAGTAAACAACTCTGAAAGTTGCGCTGAATTCTACAAAATTCTGAAGGATTGTTTTCTATAAACTTAAAAAGAAAGAAAAAAAAAACAAAGATAATCTTAGATTAAACAACGAGTAAAAAGTTGTAAATGAAAAATCTGTAAGTTGATTTTTTTGTTGAACTAAAAAGTGATTTATTGGTTTTCATAAACTTTAATTGAGAGAGGTGTGAGTTTTTTTTGTTCAACTTGTGTGTGTGTGTTTTTTTTATATTCGATCTACATTATATTGATTGCTAATAAAAAATGGCTACTTGAAAAATAGTAAATTATTTTTTACATGTTTAAAACTATATTCAGTTTTCTTCCTTTTCTTAAACGGGAAAAATAAGAAACCATGACACAACCGTAGAAATACTAATTGGAACAACAACAAGAATGGAAAAAATTCCTACTGGAACAACAAGAGAAACAGATTTATTACTGCAAACTTTAACAAATAAATAACAAACACAGAAAGTAACATAGCATTCTCACAAAATTCAGTCTGCCCAGGACAAACAAAAACTTTCACCTCATATTTACAAAAAAAAAAAGTGAACCAAACCTGACCTTACAAAAGTTGGCAGAAGATTACTAACAACTGATTAGAAAAGATTCAAAGAATATTTAAGAATCCGACATTGTTCAGAGAAAATAAAAAGACACTGTTCCACCCACCCCCATACAAAAAGATAATTAATTGAAAATCAAAGTAAGGCGTTTATGTTATCGGTGTGGAGCCCTGCATTGTGGTAAAGACTGCCAACATCTCACAAAAGACTTGGCTGACTTGTAACAGAATTGGATATAAAATCTCCTTTTACAGAGCAAAGGACAAAATTAAATGTCGTGTATGACACACTAGAAGAAACGAAAAAGTGAAACCTCTAAGGACAGAGAAGGAAAATCCCAAGTAAGAATTAAAAGAAAGTTCGCTGAAGTTTCCCCAGTCGGTTTAGAAAATGCACAAAAATGTCAGCCAGATTCGAAGACAACCCAACCAGTATTCAAGAAAAAAAGAAATGTACCGTTCGCTTATCTGGAAGAAATTAATTAGGAGCTTTAAAGACTTGTAAAAACTGGAATCCTATCAAAAATTGAATTCGGTCAATGTCAATGTCAAATTTGGTCATTCGTCTATGTCAAAAAGAAGTTGGAAGAAATCTGCATTTGCACTGACTTCCACACGGGTTTGAACTTGGTACTTAAAGGCCACCATTACTCACTTCCTGAAGAAATTTTCACTAAGTTAAGCGGGCCAATGATTTTCTCTAAAGACGATCTGAGTGAGGCACTAGTACCCTTTCTGAAGTACTCGGGAGGAGAGTGCTATGGGGACTCACTCATTCACTCGTAATAGACTCTTCTAATCAGTATATCAAGTTGACAAGAAAGTTTTTGCGGTTTTTCACTTTTAAATTCAGATTAACAAATCATGGCTCAAATAAAAATTTATTGATCGAAATGAGAACCATCAGAATGAACACACTTCTGCCTATGCAAAACAAGTGTATTCATGCTAGTAACGTAAAAATCTTGCGTTCTGCTGGCGATAAAGTCGCTGAAAGCGTTTTTGATATCGCTTAGGTTTTTGAAGCATTTCTCATGCAGAAAGTTGTTGAGATGCTTGAAAAAGTGGTAGTCGGTAGGGGACAGATCTGGAGATGAGACAGTTTTGTAGCACAATTCATTCAGATTCTGTAGGATCGGTTAAACAACGTGCAGTCAAGCATTGTTGTGGAGGAGAATTGGGCTTTTTCTGTTGACTAATGCTGAGTGTTGTTGTCAAAGTTTCTGATGCATTTCATCTATTTGTTGACATTACTTCACTGCTGTAATGGTTTCGCCTGCATTCAAAAGCTGTAATGGATGAGACCGGTCGCAGATCACTGAACAGTTAATATGATCTTTTTTTTTTGGTGAAACTCTGGCTTCGGAAAGTGTCATGGAGGTTCTTCAGCATTTAACTACTGAGTTGAGCATCGTCGGTTGTCGTAAAGAACCATCTTTTCATCGCAAGTCACCACCCAGTCGAGAAACGGGTCATTCTTGTTGCATAAAAGAAGAGAAAGACGACACTTTATAACAGCGTTTCTTTTGATTGTTGTTCAATTCGTGAGGCAATCATTTATCAAGTTTTTGTCTTTCCAATCTCTCTCAAGTGGTTGGAAATCGTTGTATACATTACGTCTAATTCAGAAGCAATTCTTGAACAGTTATGCGTGAATTGGCTTCAATTAAGGCTCTTAATTGACTGTTGTCAATATCCGATGGCCGACCACTACGTTCATCATCTTCAAAGCTCTCGTCGCCGCCAGGAAATTTCTTAAACCACCATTGTGATGTGTGTTCAGTAGTAGTTCCTTGATCAAATACTTCATTTATATCGCGAGTTGTTGCAGCAGCTTTTCGGCTTAACTTTAATCGAAATAAAAAATTGTGCAAATTTGCTTTTTTCCCATCTACTGTAAAATTATTTTCAAAAGAAGACATGATTGTTTTAAAACGATTGTAATTTAAACGATTAGAGCAAAGCTAAATTCTTTTCAGCAGGAAAGGAGAAGGGCCAGAATTATACAAAATGTAAATATAGTTAGAAACTGGCTTAATAATATTTAAATTAGAAATGAGAATGAATAAAAAATTAAGAATTATTAAAAGTATAAAAGATAAAGTATAGCGACCTTTAAGAAAAGGAAAAAAATGATGAAAATATTAAAATTAAAAATATAAACAGGAGGAAGGGATAAGTATACAAGAAGAGAAGGGAGGTAATATGAAAAAAAGAAAAATAGGACGGTAGTATATATGTAAGTAATAGTGAAAAAATAATGGAAGGAAAATAGGGGTCACTATGGGTCGTTAAAGAAAAGAAACAGTAAAAGTTTGCTCTTTTTTAATGATCCCCATTCCAATATGTGTTTTTGGGTTGAGTGAGAAGAGCAGTAAGAACAAAATCGTCTTCCATTTCCTGTTATGCTTGATAGACGTGGGTGTGGTTGTGTGAACAAGAACGAGATCATTATTAAATTCAATTTATCATAGCATGGAGCTGCTTTTTTAAAGGTTTCAGGACTGGATGATAGATTGGAGGGGTTTTTCTTTGCTGATATTAGTGAATGTATTTATGAAGACTTGGGCTGACAAGATCCTTTATTAATGAATCTTAGGATTTCATTCGGTGGAATGGTTTGTGCATCTTACAATCTAAATTTAGGCTGGTATCAAGGACGTTTTCCTTACTAGAATGAGTATCCATGGGGATCTTACATGAAAGTATATATATATATATATATATATATATATATATATATATATATATATATATATATATATATATATATATAATAGGACACTCTAAAGTTTTAATTTATGGCAATAGTGCTATTATCTCCATATATCATTTTCATTTTATCATTTCATTCAAATTTTACTACTGTATTTATTATTATTATTATTATTATTATTATTATTATTATTATTATTATTATTATTATTATTATTAATAATAATAATGGTATTGTTATATTGTTACTATTGTTATTATTGTTATTACTATTATTATTACTATGATTTTATCTTTTCAAAATTTAGTTTTTTTCTTCTTGATTAAAGATTAGAATAGCTTCATAATTCTTTCCTACATATCGTATCATGCGTTTTATTTTTGTCTGAGCAATTTCCAGTGTCTGTCTCGACGCATACATAGTCATGTGTTCCATTTGACTTAACGTAATTTTCAAATGTAATTCTGTTTGCCATTAGACACCTGACCAGCGATGGGAGCATATGGACTGGATAGCTTTCATTGACTGAAATTTAAGATCTAACCTTGCGTTTTTTTTTTTGTTTTTTTTTACATTCTTGGCGACTGTAAACGGATTTCTATATTCCTTTAAGCTACAATGGATTTCTTCTCCAGCTAAATCGGATTGTTTTAATTCTGGATTTATCTTAGCATTTTTACTGCCATTGAACTTCCACTTATATTTTTTAATTTTTTTTCACATATTTTACCCGATATGAACATTTAAATTTTTTTTTTTTTTTTTTTTTGCTTTTTATGACAAACTTTCATGAAGTGCTGTTTCATTTAATTCCATGGCCAGCAATTCTTAGCTTAACTATACTAGTAATCTACTAATACCTTTCTTTCCTCTTAGGAGAATAATAGCATTCTTTGAAACTCCGCAAATTAAGGATTTCTTTAACGTTTTTTGAGTATTCTGTCAAACAATGAATTTTGATGTAAATTTTAATTTACAGTTTTGATATGTTTCTCTTATATATATGGCTTAAGGTAGTTGCTTGTATAGCCGCACTGGTGAGCTGTGATACAGCGAAACAATACTATCTGTGGATGACTATAATGCTCCCTAATTTGGGTTGAGCATATTGGGAAGTGATGAACAAACTGCATTAGCGTATTAAACGATGCTCTTTGTGCAAACAAATGAAGCTTAGGGTTTGAATATTGTTAATTTACATGCTCATCATAGCAGCAGCCAAATAGTATAACTGGTTAGAAGTGCTGACTGTCGTCTAGACACTCGAGTTTCAAACCTGGCTTGAGGTAGTTGCTTGTCTAGCCGCACTGATGAGCAGTGATACAGCGAAACAGTACTGTGTGGATGACTATATATGTATATATCTATCTATATATCTATAAAAGTGAACGTGTCTGTCTGTCTGTGTGCCTGTGTGTTTGTCTGTCTGTGTACATTTCCCTACGCAATAACTCTGTCAATTTTTAGTCTATAGACTCGAAATTTGAAATACCGGGTACTGAGATTTGGGAAAATCGATGTGACGGGTGTCAGCCAGAAATTTGGCTGTTAAGGGGTCAAATTTCAACGATTTGACCTTTTAGAACTCTACCAAACTCCTCCGACAATTTTGGGTCTAGACACTTGAAATTTTAGATATAGGTTCCTTGAACCTGGATCTAACTTAATAAAGTGATTTGAGCCCGAAACTATAAATTTTAAGGGGTCATAATAGGGGTCAAAGTTTTAAAAAATTAACCATTTTTTTTGTTTTTTTGCTTTTTTTGCACAGCATACACCTCCAAACACCCGAGCAACGCCGGGCACCCCTGCTAGTATATATATATATATATATATATATATATATATATATATATATATATATATATATATATATATATATATATCTGTTAGTTTTCCTTTTGCGGGGTCTCCTTTTTAGCTAAATTCTCAATTTAACCTTTTAAAGATAAAACATATTCTACAAAACATTTGCATTATTATTGCAACAAAAATATGCAGATAGTAATTTGCTTAAATATTTCATCCGATAATTTCCGTTTTTTTTTTTTTTTTAAATATTTCTGAATTCATTCAATTCTATCTTAAAATGTTCTTCACCATTGCTATTCATAATCTGATTGAACAGCTTACTCTAAAAATATTTTACTCTATTATAAAAAAATCAGTTGGTTAATAGATGTATGTCTATAAATCAGCTTTGAAAATAATCAGATCAAATGGAAAACTATGATCACACGAAGGATTATGTTGGCATATGTTTAAGCATCAGAAATTTTTTTTTAGTTTCTGAAAATAACTGTTACATAAAATAAGAATCCTTTCTTAATTAAATTTTTTTCTTTGTTTTTCTTCATGTATTGAAATTTGATCAAATTAATTGCTCTATTTTTATTTATTTCGTATTTAGCATTTTGCTAAGATTATGTTTATATAAGTCAGTCATTCTTCAAGGCAGACGATTTAGATTGAATTATTAAGCTTTGTTTATAATACATCTTCATTCATGTGCGTTTGCATATGACATTTTGGGCAGTTCATTTCAATCAATAATGCTTATTGATGGTGCAGAATTCCTACCCATATGTGCCTTGTGGAACATAATCTTGGCAGTAGTGCAGAGTGCCCCCCCCCTTCAAATTTCACGAATTAAATTATTAATTAAATTCGCCTTTCCACAATTCAATCATATTTACTAATAATAAGCTTCAGCTTATTATTAACTCTTTATTAAGTCTTTATTGTTAAGATGTAAAGGTGTGATTCTGAATTAGCTTTACTTGTACCAAATATATTTGCGAAAAGGGTTATAAATTAACGCTAGTTCTCTGGGTTTTTAGTGTTTAGAATAATAAAATAGCAAATTGGTATAATTCATCATAGTAACCACTAAAAATGATAAAATCTAATTATTAAACTATCACATAATAATTCTTCGTTTATCGACGTCTCTCTGGAAAGAGATGAGATTCATTTCCAGACGATTTACCTCATTCCCGGCTCTAAACTTAAAGGTGTTTCAAAGATCAAAGGTTTTTCTAAGGATGTTGGCGGTACCTACAATAGCAGAAGTCTAAAGGCCACTCAATTGCTTGGTCGTTATGACACTTTTGTCCCACCATACTTCTACATTTCCATCCTCACTTGTTCTCACTTCATTAGGAACCTCCTCAAATCATTTTCCAGCACACTTTATCCCAACCTTCTTACACACCTCCCAATATATCCAGAGTCCCATGTGATCGTGTTTTTTGCGGCAATAATAATAATAATAATAATAATAATAATAATAATAATAATAATAACAACAATAATAATAATTCTGATTTCGTTTATGAACGTCTCCCTGGAAAGGGATGGGATTCATTTCCAGAGGATTTCCCTTAATCCCGGCTTCAAACCAGAAGCTTCAAAGATCAAGGGTTTTCCTAACGATGTTGGTGGTACCTAAAATTGCTGAGGTTTGAAGGCCACCTAAAACACCGAGAATTTGTAGTTTTTTTTAATTGTCCTTCCAGATGACTTGATACTACTCCTAGTGTACCAACTACGACCGGGATTATTTGTGTTATTGTGTATACGCCTTATCTCCAAGGCCAATGGAGCATAATTGCTCCATTTCTCATTTTCCTTCTCTCTCACATCCCTGTCCTAGGGTACTGAGAAGTCTACAATTAGCCAGTTTTTTGAGACCTTGTCAATGACGACCAAATCTGGACGATTATGTTCCAACTGCTTAGTTGTTATGACACTTTTGTCCTACTATACATTGCCATCCTCACTTGTTCTCACTTGTTCTCATTTCATCAGGCACCTCCTCAAACCACTTTCCAGCACACTTCACCCCAACCTTCTTACAGACCTTCCAATATGATGATGATGATGATGATGATGATGATGATGATAGACACTACTTCCTTTTTTTCTCATTTTAAATTATTCACATCATCCAATTTTTCTCTATTTATGTGATCATTCTTCCTTACTCTTCCGACCACATTCATGTACAAATGAAGTGTGCACGGTGACAAAATGATAACAAGATGACAAATACTCGAGTTATATGTATAACAGTTCAGCCCAGCTTTGCTCGGGCCCTATGTACTGTTCACAACTTTATAAGCATATATATATATATATATATATATATATATATATATATATATATATATATACAGTGTGTGCAAAATCAAGACTTCAAGACAAGGTGTTGATGGCAACAAAAAGTGTATTTCATTTTACGTTACAATTGTTTCAATGTCCAGTTCGACAATTTCAAGCAAAATATTTTTAAATGGCTTAGGGCTCTCCATAGAAACTTCACATAACTCTGTTCTTAAATAAGGATACGAAAATTAGGCGATACATTACATTAATATTTAAATGGGCTTTTCCATAACCACAACCAAGGTAAATGTTTCTCGCATGCTTTTCCCATTAGGGACCCCCCTTTTTTTTCTTTCTATTCAAAAAATGCTACATTGCCAAAAGTGTGTTTATTCATAAAATCTGAAGAAATGCTGGTTTTTGAAAATTTTCAAACGATATAATGCTTGAAATTGTCGAACTGGACATTGAAACAATTGTAACGCAAAATGAAATACACTTTTTGTTGCTATCAACAACTTGTCTTGAAGTCTTGATTTTGCACACACAGTATATTAATGATCAATTATGAAATGTGATAATTTTGTAGCTTAATCCTTAGTCAACCATTTTTGGCTTAAAACCTATTGGTATATGAAAATTTACTGAATTACGCGAACTAAGTATATTACATATAAGTCTATATATATATAAGTCTATATATATATATATATATATATATATATATATGCATTAAAAGTTTGACTCATGTCCAAGTTACCTACATCTAAAATTGCAAGTGTTTAGACCAAAAATTGGCGGAGGAGTTTTATAGAGTCTGTAAAGGTTATCTTTTTCAACTTTGACATCTTGACAGCCTTATTTTCGCACAAAAACTTATTAAAAAGCTTATTGCATGTCTAAATACCCGTTATGTAAAATTTCAAATGTTTAGACCCAAAATTGGTTGAATAGTTAGCTAGAGACCGCAAAGGTTAAATTTTTTGAACTTTAATCCCTTGGTAGACAAATTTTCGGCCAAAAACCGATTAAAAAGCCTTCCCTATGTCTAAATACACTTTATAGAATTTCAAATATTTAGACCAAAAATTGGCTGAGAGTTGAAATTCTTTTTAACTTTTATCCCAATTTTGATCCCTTAATATTTATTGTTTTGGGCTCAAATTAAATTAAAAAGTTTGATTCATGTTCAAGGAACCTACATCCAAAGTTTCAATTGTTTAGACACAGAATTGGCTGAGGAGTTCGATAGAATTTTTAAAGGTCAAATCGTTGAACTTTGACCCCTTGACAGCCAAATTTCTGGCCGAAAACCGATTAAAAGGATTTTCCCAAATCTCAATACTCCTTTATGTCAAATCTCAAGTCTGTAGACTTAAAATTGACAGAGAAATTTGGTAGGAAAATGTACACACATACAGACAATTTCACTTTTATATATACTAGCACGGGTGCCCGGCGTTACCCGGGTGTTTGGAGGTGTGTGTTGAGCAAATAAAAAAAAGAGTGGAAGTAGGGAGGCAGGCTCGAACCCGTACCGTAAAGGAAGAAATGAACGGAAAAAACGTGACATCTTTGCTGTTACGACTACCGCCAAACCGGAAGTGACACAGGTTTAAATTAAGACTAGACAATCGAAAAGAGGGGATGACTTTCGAAAATATCGGCGAAAAAAGCGACCTCTCCCTGTTGAAAAGTACCCAGTTGAGGGTGAAGAAATTAATGTTTTTAGCCAATTTTTCGATATTTGTCGTCTGAAGAGTCGAACTTCAAAACAATACTGGTATTGTGAAAATCCGTCGCCTCTGTCGAAAGTTTTAAGCAGACATGCAAACATACATACATACATTTATATATTGGTAGCTCAACTTTTCAACCCAAACAGATTAAAAAGCTTGCCCTATCTCGGAATACTCTTTATGTGAAATTTCAAACGTTTAGACCAGAAATTGTCTGAGTAATTTGATAGAGACCGCAGAGGTCATATTTTTTTTATTTTAACTTTGACCCCTATTATGACCCCTTAACATTTACTGTTTTGCGCTAAAATCAAGTTATTAAGTTAGATCCATGTCCAAGAGACCTATATTTAAAATTTCAATTGTTTAGACCCAAAATTGGCGGAGGAGTTTAGTAGAGTTCTCAAAGGTCAAATCGTTAAACTTTGACCCCTTAACACCCAAATTTCTGGCCAAAAACGGATTACAAAGATTTTTCCCAAATCTTAATACCCAGTATGTCAAATTTCGAGTCTGTAGACTTAAAATTGACAGCTATTGCGTAGAGAAATGTACACAGACAGACACAGACAGACACTTTCACTTTTATAGATATATAGATATAATGTAGAGTTTTAGACAACTCACTGAAGAGAAAATAAGTTAAGGTGTTGTAAAAAATTAGAAATATAAAAAAATGCATCATAATGTGTATATGAATTTTTATAAGTGAGCACAAATTAACTGCCTAGTTTCTTAAACAATGACGATCCTCGGTTAGTTAAAATTTTGTTCATATATATATATATATATATATATATATATATATATATATATATATATATATATATATATATATATATGAGATTGTTGAGCTGGATTAAATCCGACGATATGAAATAAAATGGAGGTGGAAGGACCTGGATACTCAACGTTTCGCCCGATCCATGCGGGCTTCCTCAAGAGGGATGGCCATTGATGAGAGAGTCGGAGGACCGGAGCTATTTACAACGATGGGGGAGAGCAACGTGCCCTCCCTATGCAAAAAAAAAAAAAAAATTCGTAATTTCACTTAATTTTATTATTTTTATTTTACTTATTTACTGTATTTTATTTTATCATTATCTATTTTAGACTCCATTTTATCACCTCCTATTCTTATTTTTAGACACCATCTTTTAAGTTACTACGCTATTTTATCCCAATTCAATTATTTCTAATTTAAAAAAAAAAAGAAGTTCTTTCGTGGTCTCGTGTCATCTGTCACCGCTATATTTCCAAACACAATTTTTTTTTTTTAATCTCTACGATATTTTAGCTTTTAGACGTAATCTACTACGCTGGTTTACTCTAATTTATTTTTTTCTCTCATAAAATGTATATATATATATATGTATATATGACATCTGGTTTGCATAGGGAGGGCACGTTGCTCTCCCCCATCGTTGTATATAGCCCAGGTCCTCCGACTCTCTCGTCAATGGCCATCCCTCCATTTTATTTCATATATATATATATATATATATATATATATATATATATATATATATATATATATATATATACTAGCGTTTCAGCCCGGCGTTGCCCGGGTGTTTTAAGGTGTATGCTGAACCAAAAAAAAAAAAATGGTCAATTTTTTTAACATTGACACCTATTATGACCCCTTAAAATTTATTGTTTTGGGCTCAAATGAAGTTATTAAGGTAGATCCATGTCCAAGGAATCTAAAATTTCAAGTGTTTAGATCAAAAATTGTCGGAGGAGTTTGGTAGAGTTCGCAAAGGTAAAATCGTTGTACTTTGACCCCTTAATCGCAAAATTTTTGGCCGAAAACCGATCACATCGATTTTCCCAAATCTCAGTACCCTGTATATCAAATTTTGAGTCTGTAGACTTAAAATTGACAGAGTTATTGCGTAAGGAAATGTACACAGACACACACACACACGCACACACACACGCAGACAGACACTTTCACTTCATTTACTCACATAGAATTAATATACGAAAGTATAAATTTATGCGTAAGTATTTACTTCAAAAGTGCACAATGCGTAGGTAGCGCTAGTTAGTAAGTTATAAAATATATATAGCGATTAAGCTACACTGAATATTCCGCGTTTCAGGCTTATGCATATTTTATAACTTATATATATATATATATATATATATATATATATATTCTCGTGGCTGAAAAATAGCGACACACACAAATTATATATATATATATATATATATATATATATATATATATATATATATATATATATATAAATTTGTGTGTGTATTAGTTAAATACGATAGTCCTTTTTCTTTATGTTTCTGTTAATTTTCTTGATCTGCCAAGTATTTGTTTTGGTTTAAGTTGGTAAATTTTGCATTATGTAGTTGAGTGTTTCTTTTTTTGTATGCCATTTTTCTCTAGCGCTTTCGATCAATGATCGTCATCAGGAATAATTTTGTTTAAGAGGATTTTTTTCTGTTACCACTATATAGATAATTTATCAATGTTTTATTTTATTTTTATTTTTATTTATTTGTTTAATTTTATTTATTTAGTTTGTTTATTTGTTTAATTTTATTTATTTAGTTTGACTAAAGTTGTCGGTTAGGAAAGAGAGGATAAGGAAAGGGTGTTGTAAATTTCATGCTATATATATATATATATACTATACTTTGCCATTAATCACACACACACACACACACACACACACACACACACACACACACACACACATATGTATATATATATATATATATATATATATATATATATATTGATTGATTGATTGATTGATTGATTTTGACACAAAAATAATTAGAAAAATGAAAAAATAAAACTAGATATAATTAAGTTGTTGAAAAATATTTGATGCTCTATTTTGTCTTTTTCTGACATTTCTTGATATATTTATATATAGAATACTATTCTTTATTATTAATAATAATAATAATAATAATAATAATAATAATAATAATAATAATAATAATAATAATAAATTTAATAGAAGAACTTAACCAGAAACTCGGAAACTAATGACCTTGGACAATGTACTACACCCGAATAATAGTACTGACAGATTCTATGTGAAAACAAAAGATGAGGGGGGGGACAAGCATAGAAGACTGTGTCAATGACAGAAAAACAATAGGAAAATACATAAACCAGAACAAAACAAAAAAAAGCTAATCACTGCCGCAAGTGGCATAGTCAAAATAAACGATATAAACAACAGAGAAACAAGAAAAATACCTCACCTAAAAATAATTGTAACGTTTGTATAGACAGGCGCCACACCAAATAGTTGTGAAGGGTCAAGGAGATAAAGCACTAACTAAACCTCGACTGAATGAGTGCGAAGAAGATTGGGGCATTTAAGATGCTTGTTGCCACACAAATTCCAGTTAAGACGTTGCCAGCGAGGAATCAATGGTAAACGGATGTTGCGTTAACGGAAATTCATTTTCAAGAGAGTACTAGAAATTTAGCGAAACTTGCTGTCACCTAAACTCTAGTGAACACCACAGGTTGTTGGCAGAGTGAAGAAGAAGAAGAAGAAGAAGAAGAAGAAGAAGAAGAAGAAGAAGAAGAAGAAGAAGAATGTTGATAAATACAAATTACAGGAATTCGGAATAAAATAGATCTACTGTAGATTTCATATCATATAAGACAGAATATAAAAATTCTGCCTTTTCAAACATCTTATTAAGAAATAGATACTTATAAAGTTTATTGTAAATCTACAAATGCATATGTTCATATTTACTTTTATTATATAAAAAAGTTTTTCTGATCTAAAACGTTCAGAAAATGCAATCGCAAACATGCTATGAGCTTCAGTTCAAAACTTATTAAAAAAATTCAGCCAATTTTAAAATATGAGAATAAACACTTTTAAAATTCATAAACACAAAAAATGATACGAAAAAACATAAACTTTTCAGACAAAATGCATAAAAAGTATATTCGACCAACATATATTTCAACAGCACAATGATTGCAGAAAACGACACCAAACTTGGCATGCAAGACCAAAAGCGATGAAGAACATCATTTGGAAAAACAAAAAAATATATAAATAAATAAGTAAATAAAAATAAAAAATAAAAACAACAGGAGTAATAATCAGTTATCGACAAACTTTCTTTTTTTTTTTTTTAATTCTAATGAGATTTTAAATATGAAAAATAAGTCTTCAGCATTTTAAAATATTAATATATTAAATTAACACAACAGCAAACAAATATTGAAAAATTTGCATTCTTTCGAAATATTAAACAACCTGTCTTAAATATTATTTCCTTTTTTAATTAGATTGATTTTTCAAACATAACATTCTATTTAAAAAACAATATCACGTTTTCTTTTTCCTTTCTATAGAATGTCAAAATCGTCTCGAATATAAATACGTGTATCTAAATACACACACATACATGGAAAGTAATATGGTTAAATTTAAACATGGAAAAGTACAGAACTAGTTGTTAAAACTGGAAAAGAGAAGGACAAGATATTCTAGTAAAAAACATAATAAATTTATAACTTAAAATATTCAGCATTAAGAATTGATTATATAATGGTATAAATTGAATTTTAAAAAATTCTTAATACTGCAATGTTTTAAGTTATAAATTTATTACATTTTTTACTAGAATATCTTGTCCTTTTCTTTTCCAGTTTAAACAACTAGTCCTTTACTTTTTCATGTTCAAGTTTAATCATATTACTTTTCCTGCTCGCATTTTTCTATTGTAATGCATGATTTCTTCAGGCTTCCAGTAAATTTACTTGTACTTTGTTTCATTCCGGTTTTATTTTTTGCCCATAAACATAACATACAAATATGTAATAACAATGTACGGCATTCATCTGCTTTAAATAAAATCCCCCCAAGATAGCTCTCACACACTAGCTAAGTTATGAACTTGAAGTGTCTAAAAATAGAACTTAAGCTAAACTATATATTTGACTTTGAGAACCGAGTCAAGGTTGATGTTTGTTTTTGGGACCAAAAATCCTCAAGCCTAAGGTGTGTCAAAATACCATTCAAGTCTTGCACCCCTTATGCGACAGACATGCGCAACAGACACCCACCTTTCAGCAAAGTCTGACGAAGAGAGTCTAACCCTCTCGGCCCTAATATGAACCTTCAAATAAAAGCGAAAAATTCGACCAAGGTCGAGAGGAGCAAAGTCCTCAGCTCCATAAACCACTTTCATGCGAGTCCTCCATACCACACCTCTCATTACTGCTAGCAAGGTCTGACATATTTGTCTTCTAATCCGATCAGTTGTCGGAACCCAGTTGCTACAAACATTAATAGGTTCCAGGTTGAAAGACGGCACATTCAGGATGCGAACCATGAGCCCAGCAACAAATTCACTCAGCAGCACAATGATGCAACAATAGCGGAAGGCATGATTTAAAGTCTCGTCCTCATCACCACAACGTTTAAAAATGGGCGAACTTGCGAAGCCAGCTGAGTGAAGTCTCTTACTGACACAGAGAGCATTTTGAATTACCAGCCAGGCTAAAGATGCCTCGTCCTTAGTGAGACACCCCGACCCAGGCACCCAAGGCCAGATCGAGCTATGCTGCCCCTCGTCAAAGTGAGCCCCTCAACGAATTCCCTTACTAACACTTGATATAATGCAGAATGTCAGAAAGGTGTTCTTTTACCCTTAGAAGGAGCTTCAAAGCACGGTGACACTCTCGATAGAAGGAACATTCACCTCGGGGTAATCTGTTTTCTTCCCCCTCACTCGAGTGCGCACTTCTCAACGTCGGGAAGGCTTTCTGGGCGTCTTCCTTCCAGAAGTCACCATTTCCATCAACTTGCATACATATTCGATCAAGGAAGTACAAACGAAGTGTGTGTTGACGAATCTCCACGTTTGGCACACTCAGACCGCTCTCAGGAAGATGGAGAAAACAAAGCTCACGACGGACCATATGGTCCTTTCTAAGCCATAAGAACTTAAACAGAGCCTGTTGCAAATGGAGAAGTGTATCCGACGGGAAAGGAAGAATTGAAAGATGGTATGTGAATATTGGATATAAGTGTGAAACACACACTTCTGCTCTCCCCTTTAATGAAAGATTTCTGCAGATCCACCGACAGCTAAAGATCTGGGCCAAACCAGATGCCAAGTATCTTGCAAGGCCCGTCACTCCAGCTGAAGGGCCCTTGAAGAGACACTCCTCTCCAGGCACCAATTTGCAAGCCACAGGACTTGTCACAGTTAATTTTGGCCCCAAATACTGTTACATCGTCGGCATAGGCAGAGTACTTTACCATGGCAGAAGCGCCCATCAAAGTGATACTGTGTATGGCCGGATTCACTCTTAGCCTACACAGGAAAGGCTCTAATGCAAGCACATAGAGCAGTGGTGATAATGGACAGCCCTGACGAATGGATCAGGATAAACTGAAAGGCTTTGATCTCCTTCCATTCACTTCTACCAGAACCGTAGGATTAGCATAAAGGAGGTGAACCCACGAGCAAAACTGTGGGCCAAAACCAGCTGCTGATAGAACTGTCTCCAAGTAACGATGGTCCACCCTATCGAAGGCTTTGGATTGATCTAAATTGATCAGCGTGGCTTCAGTGTCGACTTTTTCTCTGATCACGCATATAGAATGCAGATTATCCTGAATTGTCCTGCCTTTCACTGCACAAGTTTGCTCGGGGCTAATCAGGCAAGCCAGGACAAGCTGCAGACGATTAACAAGAACCTTGGTCCAAATTTTCAACTCTGCATTAAGCATTGTTAAGGGCCAATAATTTTCTTATCCATCCCCACCATTTTTCTTTTTGCGTAACAGCTTCAGGATATCCATGATAAAATGGTTGGGGATTGAGCCATTCTTCAACCTTGAGTTAAATAAAACTGTCATCAAGGGAACAAAGATGTGCGACATCCTCAAATACACTTCGTAGACCATCGATCCCTGGAGACTTGTTAAGACCAACCCGCTTCAAGGCCTCGATAACCTCATCCTCCGTTATACCCCCTTCGCACCTAGCTGCTTCAGTCACCGAAAGGCGAGGAAAGTCAGCCAAATATGTGCCAAACTCTTCCAATGACAGACTGGGTTCCCTGGTAAAAAGCTCCTGAAAGTGCGACCTACACGCCTCCAGAATGCCTTCGTTTGTGGTCACGGTTCGTCTATCCAGCAATGTTACTTGTGTGATGTGTCGATCGGACACGTTGAAGCTTCTCCGCACGCAATTCAGCAGCCATGTTTGTTGCCTCCTGGGATATTCTTTTTAACCTAGCCCTAATCGCTAAAGCTTGCTGTTCCTTTTCTGTCAAAGAGGCAAGCTGAGCCTTAATTATGTTTACATTAACACTATCCCCCTCCTCCACCGCCCGATCTAAACTAGACTCTCGTGTCGCTTTAGCTGCCCTGGATTCTTGGTTGAGTCTTTTGCTAAAATTGGCAGAAAAGGACCTAATGTCATCCTTAAGATTGGCCCACCACCTATTCCAAATAACAGCTCCTGTCAATTCCCACTGTAGAGTTAGTAGTAACCCGTCCCGGTAGTCCTGTACATCAAACAACGACGTGTTGAGGTTCGAGTAACCGGCCAACTTTGGCTTAGGTCTATCTAAGTTTAGCCGAACGCGAACAAGTCAGTGATCCGAGTAAACTATGTTATGGAAACTTGGACAATCTAATACATCTACATCGGCTCACCTAAGAACTGGTCGATATAACTCGAAAGTTGTACCATATCAGAGCCGTGGCTACCTGTCCAAGTCCACACTACATCACAGGGCCTTTCATTCCGGAACTTGTCAATGAGATCAAACTTATCAAGAAAGTTCCGAAAATGGAAAGCATCCCAATCTTGGTTATTGCCCCTAGATATTAACCCCATGAAGCACGGGGTCACACGACGCATCCAAAGACCTTTTCACTCGCCAAGAAACATCTCTCAAGTGAGAATTAAAATACGCTGAGAAGGTGCTATATCTCCTAGACAGCGCACTCAAATGGCCACCTGGAATGAGATGAGTTTCTTGAACACAACGAACATCCACTCTGACGTGCTGCAGATCCAAGTTTAGTCAACATTTTCGCGAGTCAACCCTAACCAGCCCTCACACATTTATACTGGCAAGCTTAAGATCCATTACAGTGCCTCGGGGTTGGGTTCCAGAAACAAACATCGCCGTCATCAGCGTGCCGATGGCTTTCCTGAATGAATAGATACCCATCTGCATATCGATGAGCTCGTCATGGAAGATACCACGAACATGCAAGGGATAGGTTAGTTAAGCTATCCTATAGAGGGAAGGGTGCATCTTTAAAGGGACCTGCGCAACACAACATTTCCTTAAATTTCTGATGTCAGAGTCTTTGAATATAATTAGAGGAGGTGAAAGTTCAAAAGCTTTATTTGCCTCCTCCAGCATTATCCATAAGTCATCAATTTCCTCTTTCTTCCAGATGACAGTCAATACTCGTTTTGCATTCAGAAAATTGCAGGGGTCTTTGACTGGCATTCCAGCCACCTCCCTGAAATCGATTAGTTTAATCAGATCAGCATTTTTAAAGTAATGCGCATTGTTAATCTGCGGCTCGCTGACCGAACAAATGTTTTTACCGAGAAGGTAAAGTGCTCTTTTCTTTTTGTTTTCCAGAGAGGAGCTCTGCGCTCTTTTCTGGGAATGGGTGGGCTTTTCAGTGTTCCTAAAAGTCTGCGCCGCTGGCAGGGACTTGGCGGGGGATGCATGCGGAGTATTCAATGGAGTCACGGAAATATCCAGAACAGTGGAGGGGGCTGATTTTATTCTTTTTACAGGAGTAAGGGGGATTAATTTGGGGAGTTTCTGTGGTATGGGGGCCCTGATAGAAGGGGGCATAACTCTTGTAGGTGAACAAAGTTTTGGTTTTGCAGGGAACTGGGTACAGTGTATGGATGTCGACGGTTTAACTAGGGATTGTGAAGTTTGGGAGGGGAGAGGGGATTGTGGAATTTTGGAAGGGAGAGTTGATTGCGGTTTGATGGGGGATTTAGGAGTGTCCATTCTTAAGGCATCCAATTTCTTTTTGAGGTTAACAACCCCGACATATTTATCCCTGCCCGGGTCATTTATTAACATGGCAGCCTCCCGGATTTGGTCTATAGTAAGACGGCCAGGGGTCTTCTTCCTGGATACAATTTGCCAGGGCTCACAATCAGGATCCTCCGGGGTAGCGTCTTCTTTAGCAATTTCTTGGGGAAGAGGGCGGGGATCCCTCACGGACATGGAAACTCCTAAATGTTGTCCCACTCTAGTCTTTGGGTTTGGTTGCGGTCTCCTTTGGGGACACTCCATGGTGATGTGCCCTATCTCACCACACGCCCAACAAAGCGGCCATCTGCCTGCAACGATGATGGGGAGTTTCTCGTCCCCCATATCCAAGTGGTAAGGGATTTTGGTAAACTCTTCTTTGTCCAGTAAAATCTCAAACGTCCAAATACCTTGGTACTCCTCATTAGTTACTGCCACTATATCATCAAATTTAAGAAGGAATGCTCCAAGGTACTCACCCTCCACATGAAACGGTATATTGAAGACAGAGATTGTTGTCCTTCTTTCCCTCATGTATTCTGGTGTGATAATCTCTGTTTGGAAGATTTTTACGCACTCATCTTCCATAGAAAAAAGGGTATTCCAGGTATTGTAACCGTTACATTTTATGATACGCTGGGGTCTATGCCCCACTCTCGGCAGCAGCTTGAAGACAATTTCCGAGCTTTTTTAGTCTTCCTGTCGACCACGAAGACGACAAGGCTTTTCTTTCTAATAATCTCCAACTTTGGTAAGTCCACGAGTAAACCATTGTCAACAACAAAGTGCTCGTATCCTTTAGCCTTTTCCACGAATTCAGTGACATTGATTGTTACTTTCGGCGGCTTGTTTCATTCCGAATGTGTAGGGGTGGGAAGAGCAACTTCCGCCCCTGTTTCATCATTGTCTGATGGAGGCGGCGTACGACCTTCCACGGCCTTAGCCGAGGCCCGTTAAAAACGGTAATAATAATAAAGGAGGGAGACTACCGGATCCTACCCTCCCCTGTCTGATTTTAGATGGAATGTGCTGGTTTATACGAGTTAGCAAATGTAAAGATGTTCACCCAACATAACCAGCATCGCACTGGCATTTAAATTGATAAACAATATTACTAATTTGGGTGTAAGGCAAATTATCTTTGCGAAAAGAAGGAAAAGCAGGTCTCGTAGTGTATACCAAACGCAAAGAAACAGAGTAGAAGCACTTATAGACACTTCTAACAATCTGTTTTGACAATTTAATACTCTGTCCCCAATCCACGGTAATTTTAAATAAACCGGGCACTTCGCAGGCCCAAACTTCTTAGAGGATTTAAATTCATCAACCTTCTTGTCAATGCAGTCTTTAATAAGGTCTAAAGGATAACCATTATTTATAAATATTTCTCTGATCTTATCAAGTTCGGAGTCTAATCTATTAGGTGAACATATCATGAGAGATTTATGTACCAGCGTATTAATTAAGCCAGCCTTACGTGATTTATGTACAAAGGACGACCAGTTCACATAGAAGCCAGTAAAAGTGGGCTTCCTATAAATAGTAATGAGAAAGAACATCCAAGAAGGGAAGAGAATTGTCCTTCTCACTTTCCATAGTGAACTTAAGAGCCCCATGCAAGGAATTCAACCTATTAAAAACAAAACAAAAGGAAAAAAAAACCCGCTTCACTTTGCGATGAAAACATGACAAAAGTTCGTCAACATATCTGAAATATGTGGTGGGTTTTGTTGCAGAATTAAACAAAACGAATTCATAGTAACCGCAAAAATATCAGCTAAAATTGGGACCAACGGACGCCCCATTGAATCCCCGTCGACCTGACAGTACATAATATCACCAAAGCTAAACTCCACTGATTTGGTGCACATTAAAATGAGTTCAGTAAATATCTCTTTGGAAAAGAGTGGAGAAGTCAGGCGATCACCATAAAGCGCGTCGGTACAAATATGTATCGTCTCATCTAACGGTACGTTAGTAAAGAGGCTAGAGACATCGAAAGAACACATAAAGGATGTCTCTACATTCGAATCCAACCCACGTAGACATTCAACAAACCGAAAAGAATCAGGAATACAGTGCGTGCTATATAATTCACGCACAGGCTGCAAAATTTCGACAAGCCACTGAGCCAAAGAATGTTGAGCAGAACTTATCATAGATAAAATAGGTCTCAGTGGCACACCACCTTTCTTATGGATTTTAGGGAGACCATACAATCTGGGACGTTGTGACACAGAGGGTCTAATCTTGTCATAAACGTCCTTGCAAAAAAAACATTCTTTTTAAAAATGCAAGTAGACGTCTTGCATTTTTGCCTCGTTTCTGCAAGTATTATCCGTTAACTCGACAGGGCCAAGTTTCCGGAATTTAGAAGCATCGTTAAGAATAAATAGCATTTTCTCAACGTAATCAGATTTATCCATAATCACAACTCCTGCTCCTTAGTCTGGTTTACACATACATGTGTCAGCATTTGATTTCAACGCTTTGGTAGTTTTTAATTGCGTTTTATTCCAAACAAAGTCGCTGTGATCAACAGGAGTCTTGCTATATCGATGTGCTAAGTCAACCAACTCGATTTCATCCCAGAAATATTTCCAGGGAATAGGGAGTATTATATTTAAGCTGAGAAACTTTAAGCTTATTTTTGGCACATCCAAATTCCACCGTAGTGCTCTTTGATTTCGCCAATAATATTGTTTTGTATGCTATCGATTTTTTTCCTGACGAGATAATAGCCGAAAGAGCTCTCGAGAAATTTCCGCACATTCTATTTAAATCAATATATAAATTTTGTACCTCTAAACATTTATGACCCGAAAAGAATATTATCTTTAAGAAAGCAAAGCCATCAAGATATTAGAAGTCCTATAAGTTTAAGATGAGCAATTCATAAATTAAAGTAAAAAAAAATGAGGGATAACATAGTCACATAGAACTTTATTATATCATCAGTTCAATAAGGACAAAACTGAGGAAAAGGTAGGAAAAACATCTTTATGTTATGGCATTTCGAAACTAAATTCTTTTCAGAAAAAGAGGATAAATGCCGGCATTATACAAAATATACAAAATAAAAACCGACCTCAGAACTTTTAGATATTAAAAAAAAAAAAAGCAGTAGGGAATGAAATAAATTATTATTAAAGAGAGAGCAAGCGTGTTAGAGGAAGACATAGAATAAGTAAGGATATCAATATATGATATTTAGGTGAATGATAAGATTGAAGTGGAGTAACTGCAAGTGCCAGAAAAAAAGGGGGTAATTAAAACATTTTCCTATGCACACACAGAAAGACTGAATAGAAGATATAGAGGATAAATGAAAGAAAAGAAGTTTCAAAAGAGGGTTTTTCCTACTTTTTCTCATTTTTATTCTTATTGATTTGATGATGAAATAAAGTTCTATGTAATTTTTATCCTTCATCTTTTAATTATATATATATATTCAAGCATATCTGATTTAACACGACACAGTTTTTCTTTTTTCCGATTTTGTTGGATATCTTTTCAATTCGCCAAGAGGTCTTTTTTTTCAGCTGGCATGCTGTATATTATGGCGCCCAAAAGTTGTTGTTCAGCAATATTTTACTATTGTTGATTATGATATTTCTAATGTAGGTTTTTGTTGTGGGATGTTAGGTGTTGTTTTATTGCCCTATTGTTAGCTAAATGATAGAGTAGTCATTGGGAGAGAGTTGTTGTGGTGCGGCGTATGTATGCATTGTATGAATTTTTAGAGTGGGTTCAGAGACATTTTTTGAAAGAGCAAATAAATTCATACACTATATTAGTTTGGTTTAAGGTAGTGTTAGTATTATTATTGCTTTTAATAGTCGAATTGGAGGTTTTAAATTTCGTATAAATATATTATTAGTTTAATCGTTTTGTTTTGCTCTGTGGGTCTGATGTATGTTTTAATAAGGTTTGTTATTATTTTTTCGTCTGTTCGTTTTTTAATGTGTACTTTATTTTTACAGTATACTTTGATGGTGTCGGTAAGCGCATAAAACTCTATTTATCCACAAAAAAAAAAGCATAAACCCTAACCCTAACAAAAACGACACCTATAAAAACAAACTACACATTAACTACAAAACAGACGAAAAAAATAATAACAAACCTAATTAAAAGATACATCAGAGCAGAACAAAAAGATTAAACTAACAATATATTATATTAAATTTAAAAACGTCCAATTTAATAATTAAAAACAATAAATACTAACACCACACTAAACCAAACTTATGTAGTGTATGAATTTATTTGCCCCTTCGAACCCACTCTAAAAATTCATACAACGCATACATAGGCCACACTGCAACAACACTTTTCCGACGACTAACCTTTTATTTAGCTGACAATAGGGCAATATAACAACATCTAACATTCCATGATAAAACCTACAGTCGTCCAGCATTAAAAAATATCTTTACTAACAATATTAAAATTTGATACCTTAACAATTGCACACAAAGACTAAAATTACTAAGAGGCCATACTAATTAAAAAACTATAGCCCCTTATTAACCGGATCTCATTTAACACCGGGAATATATACTTAGTGCATTCAATAACTAACAATAAATAAACTAAATGAAGAAATTATAAAATAAAGAAATCAAAATTAAAAATAATTTGCCTATGCCCTTCCTGCACCCACCTTTATAACCAATAAAAAATTAACTTTTAAGACACCAAGATTTAATAAAGAAAAAGAAAACGACAGCAACAACAAACGCTCCCGACGACGATCGGATGTACCGATATAAAGTGCTTGAGAAGAATATGGCTGAACAACTTTTGGGCGCCATAATATACAATATGCTACCCGAAATAAAAAAGACTGCTCGGCGAGTTAAAAAAATATCCAACAAAATTGGAAAAAAAAGAATTCTGTCGTGTTCAATCAGACGTGCTTGAATAATGACTTGCTGTCAATATATATATATATATATATATATATATATGTGTGTGTGTGTGTGTGTGTTTGTGTTTGTGTATGTGTTTGTGTGTGTGTGTGTGTGTTTGTGTTTGTGTATGTGTTTGTGTGTGTGTGTGTGAATGAATGAAAAGGAAAACATAAAATAAATAAATTGTAATCAACGTTTCGTCCCTATTTCTGGGGACATCATCAGGATTTGGTTTTAAAAAATGCTGAGGAAACATGCGAGTGAAGAGGTAAAGAACTTTACATTACTTCCTACTCTGGAAAAGAATTTATAAATGTGCGTCTTTTCCAGAGTAGGAAGTAAAGTTCTTTCCCTCTTCATTCGCATGTAATCTGTAACCTGCGTTTTTAGCATTTTTTTTTAAAACTAAATCCTGATGATGTCCCCTGAAATACGGACGAAATGTTGATTACAATTTATTTATTTTAGGTTTTCCTCTTTATTTACATAATATCACTCATCGTTTGTATTTTATATTATTCGCACACACACACACACACACACACACACACACACACACACACACACACACACACATATATATATATATATATATATATATATATGTATATAATGCTACAGATTTTATCAATCGCTTAGGAGAGAATGATGGTCTTAAATCTCTAATTTCTGCTTCTTTTCAGCTCATTTCAGCCCTGAAGATAAGATGTATATGATTGCTGAAACGTAATTGCGTTCACATAGTTCATTCTAAATGTATATATATATATATATATATATATATATATATATATACATTTCAAAATTGTGTAATGCAATAAATCTTCTGATATGTAAATCCAGTGATTATGGGCCTTACAAAATATTATTGGCCTTACAAAATATTATTGGCTGTAATATTTTATAAAGACAATCCTAGCTAAATGAAAATTGCTCAATATACCAGATAGAGCAAATATATCATAACGGTTAGATTTCAAATCTAGAATTTTTATTACATGCAAGACAAAGAATACATTTCAATAAGTATATTTCTTTAACCTATAGGTTTTCGATGTTTTCCCATCTCTCAGAGGAAAAATATCAGCAAATATTATAATGGTTTATACCTAATTTGCTAAATGTAATAAACATAGAAAATCATAATTAAAAGTTTTAAAAGTTTTTAAACCATAGAGTAAGGGAAATTATATATTGGTTCAGAATGAAAAGGATATTGAACTTCATATCCAAATTGAATGGTAAATCTTGACGTGAGAGTATTTGGTAGCAGGGAGGTAAAAGAATCCAATGCAGACCGTAAATCTTCCAACGCACAAGGTAACAATCCGAAGTAGGCATGATTTCTTAATATCTCCTTTGGTTCGATGAGATATCCGGTAAATATATCAGTCCGGTGAAGATGTTTTTTAATAAACATATAATTTTATAGTTTTTTAATATATAAGTTTCATAATCCATCCCAAGTGTAATTTCAATTTGTCAAATTGAAATTACACATTAAGTAAATTAGGTATAAACCATTAAAATATTTGCTAATATTTTTTTCCTCTGAAACATCGAAAACGTATAAGTTAAGAAAATATAATTATTGAAATGTATTCTTTGTCTTGCATATAATAAAAATTCTAGATTTGAAATTTTACCATTTCACATCATAAAATTTAAATTACATATATATATATATATATATATATACATATATATATATATATATACTATATTAAACGTGAAATTCGGAAATACTTTAAGATTACAGATTGTATAATACTGTAAAATTCCATATAAATATTAATATCAATATTTATGGAACTATATATATATATATATATATATATATATATATATATATATATATATATATATATATATATAAACAAGAAAACCGTATATCGATCTGTTATAAAGAGTTTTACATGAATAGAATTAGTATCATTAGACTGACCAAAGCAAGGCAACACACAACCATGAATACCTACCATAGAGGCCGGATTAACCTAACACAAGGGGAAAAAAGGGAACAAACTATGAAATGAAAACGACCAGATGGACAAAAAGACAAGCAAACACACCTCATATCATGCGAACATTATCCAAACGGATGGAGGGTTATAATCTGTTGGACCTTATAACTTTCGTCCCATATTACTTATATTCAGAATAATAAACAAATTGTAATCAGTAAATAATAATAATAATAATAATAATAATAATAATAATAATAATAATAATAATAACTATTATTATTATTAGTATTGTGGTTGTTGTTATTTTATAGTTATAGCTCAACTTTTGGATGGTTTTGGATGGTTTTAATTGGATTTTTTTTTTCTTGCATACCAGGTCAATTCCTTTGAATTTAGACATTCAAGCTATACCTTAACACGTTCACCATTCCTAATACCAAGCGTTTTTCAAAATTGGAAAATAAATTATTTTGTCAATCTGATTAAGCTATTTAGGATGGATTTTCGTTATGGTCCCAAGCGTTTCTATTACAATGGGAATTGCCTCAACTTTTTATATTTCCATAATTTTACTAATTCCTATTTCAGATCTTGACATTGTTTCCATGATGACATTGTTTCCATGTTCTTTCTCTTGCACTTTGCTATCGAAAGGGCAGACCATGTCAATGATTGAGCAAGTTCTCTTGTTTTTGTTTAGAAAAATTATGTCAAGTTTGGAAAGTTCAATGACATTATCAGTTTGTATGTGCATGTCAAAAAGAAGTTTGACGTTGTCGTTTTTGTTGTTGTTATTATTATTATTATTATTATTATTATTATTATTGTTGTTGTTGTTGTTGTTGTTTTATCATAATTGTTAATATTTACTGTTTCTTATTGATATAATTTTCTCTTTAATTCTTACTAAACAATACATATCGCCACTGAGACGAGTCTATTGAGAATTTGAGGCAAATTTATAGGGTTTCCTAAGTAAAGGGTTGTGCATGAAGTAGTTTGTTTACATTACATTTAAATTTCAGCATTATATATGTGTATTTGACACAAACTTAAATTCTATCAAATTTCGATTCTTAAAATTGTTTTGAAAACTTGTATTCATTATAAATAAATGTTATAAATTTCATTAAAGTCGCCGCTACCACATTACATTTAGGCTGCAATTTACTGCTATTGTTTTCATCCTATTATTATTATCTTCTGACTATTTTTAGAGCAACAGTAATATCTTTCTAATTCAGTAAGAAATAAGAAAGGATGCATTGTGAAGATGCATCGATTCAATCTGCACATTTCAAGATAAATGCAACAGATCAACTGACCGACAGACAGAACTCCTTTTAAATATATTTGGACGAATCTACAAGATAAAAAAATACTTATTATATGGTTTATTTGAACTACTGTTCTTATCTTGGATGTTATCTTCACAAGATTCCAGTTGATGTAACCTCTAACCTATTTCATCTTGTCGACCCATGAATCATTTTTTGTGGGAATTTTGAACAAAACTCTTTATTTAACTCATGGGTGTATCTGCCTCTCATTTTCTCAACAATAATCAGGTCTTAAGTAATTTGCGATTTTATTCTTAGTAATACTCGCATGAAGGATTGAACCTTCAATCTGCAGAAGACTCTCACTGAAAACTGCATAATCAAGCTTAATTATTTGAGACTTCTACCAAGTTATGGCTGACAGAACGAAAGAAATCTACCGCTTAAATAAAGTGTTTTATTTGAAATTATGTACAGATTCCCACGTAAAACACACGGAGAAGATCGGAGGTTATATCGACCAAAACATTGTAAGATTAACAACTAAGATAACAACAGTAGTCCAAATAATCCAAATGATACAAATTAACACTTCTCATCTAAAAATGAAAAATCATAAATACTCACGTTTTCTACATAAGGTTGACATACTGTCAATGTGATGGTATGCTCTGACGACCTGAACAAGCAAAAACAAGAAACCTTGTTAGAATCGAAGGTGTTGAAATGCGCAACAGAATAAGACATTAGTTCACATTTTGAAAAGTATATATATATGTGTGTGTGTGTGTGTGTGTGAGTGTTACTGATATTTTAGGCAAAACACTATAAAATGTTTGTTAGTGATATTTTTCTAAATATTTCTATAGTTCATTCTCAATTTTACACTAAAAATCAGAATTATTGAAAAAAGTGTTTTTGAATCATTTTGATACTTTATACGGAAGGGGGTTCAACCATAATTCATTGTAAAATCAGCCCTGAAAACAGGAGTGCACATGCATGCTTTTCATTATGCATCGCTATGTTGAAAGAAACAACTAAATTACGAATTAAAAATGAAGAAAATTTTAAAAATAAAGACAATACCATATATAAAACTCGGTCGTACTATCAACAAATTCGACAAATCAAAAGGAGAATCTGGTGAGAATAGAATCAACTAAAGAAGATAACATTGATACAAGGGAGGTAACTTCAGCTAACGAATAAAATGTTTTGAAACTTTTGTCAAATTAAGCTTATATTTATTTATTGCACTACAAAATTTAAAGTTAAATTGATCTATGCAATTTAATTATCTGCTAATATATATAATATAAAGTAGTAGCGTTCGTGTGTGTGTGTGTGTGTGTGTGTGTGTACAATTACCAATCACCAAAGAAATATAAAGGCCATATGTGTGTAAACCTCTCCTGGTCAAGAAATATTAATGCCCATATTAGGATACTTCTGTCAAAGGAGACATTATACGGACTTTCAATATATAGCATTCTTTAAACCACTTTTTCATTACTGAGTTACAGTCATTAACATATCACATTAAATGCAATCTATTTAAATAATTACCCCGATGACATTACTTATTCGACATAATAGCTTTGTTTGAACTGTACTAATTAATTTTTTTTTAATTATTTAGTTTATTTAAATTTCAAGTTATGTTTGATTTAATTTATTTTATCTGAAATCTAAAACCGTTTTATTTTCAAACCAAAAGCCAGAAAACCAAAAAGAGAAATAACTGTGATAGCTTAATTGAAAAATTGTTTTAAACAGAGCATGTTATTAAATATTTCCTGTTTTTGTTTTCATTTCGAAACATTATTCTAAGCTGAATTATTTTTTTATTTTAATTCGGAGGAATTTGTTTTTCACTCATTCTTACTTTTTAAGTAACCTTTTTTATTTGTTAGAGAAAAATAATTAAAACTAATGTCCTCATTTACTTGCATCCTCATGAGTACAGAGTTAGTTCGAGACACATGTGAACAAAATCCATCATCCCCTGCTCTTTTGGATTTTGTTTATAAAATTTAATCGGTGTTGCCCAGGATTTATTATAATAATTATACCACAACAAGTGTGTTTAATTTCCTGCGAAACAGATTTTCTTTATAATTTATTTAATATCTTAAATTAAAATGGTAAATTTTTACGACGTGACCCAGCGTTGTTTAACCCCTAAAAAAAATGGTCAATGTCAAGTTTCTTTCCAACTCCTCAAAAAACTTGAAAATGACTTTTAATGGTTTTCGATAGTGCTAAAAATATCACATTTAAATTTGGGGTAGATAAGTAGTTTTCATGATATAAAAAATTACTTTTTCAAAAAGTGGGGGATCCTTTCCTATATAAATTTAACGTAAAATGGGCACCCAGTTTCTAACCTCCTAATAATTTCTTCATATCATAAAACAAATTTAATTGTGATATTCGTTTTCAGCACCACCGAAAACCGGCACTGTTTTTTTTACTAAGAGATTCGTTTATTTTTCATAATTTAGGACGTAAATAATGCTGTCAGTAAGCTTACACAAGCGGTTTACAAAAATATTTATTTATTTATTTTTTTTGAGGTGGATATTCAATGATAGAATTTGTATAGATTTTACCAGGTGCTTCTGTAGTTTACTTAACCGCTTCCTAATGTAAACAGAATTGTTGTGAAATGTTAAACTGCAGAGGCACCTGTTCACAACTATACAAGTTGTATAATGAAAAAAGAACGAAAAACAAAAGTATGCTTTTGTAAACTTATTAACAGCATAATTAGCGTCCTAAATTATGAGATGAAAAAATGAACTCATCTCTTAGTAAAAAAAAAATAAAACAGCGCCAATTTTCGGGGGTGCTGAAATGAATATCACAGTTAAATTTGTTTCATGATATGAAGAAATTACTAGGTGACAAGAAAGTGGGTGCTCATTTTACGTTAAATTTATATAGGAAAGTGATCCCCCACTTTTTGAAAAAGTAATTTCTTCATATTATGAAAACTACTTATCTGCCCCAAATTTAAACGTACTATTCGTTTTCAACACCACCGAAAACCATTAAAAGTCGTCATTTTAAAGTTTTGGGGGGAATTGGAAAGAAACTTGAGATTGACCAAAAAAATTAAGACCTGATTTTTTGTGGCCTAATACGTTTAAGCAGTCTTCTATATATATAAAAAGGCAAAATACGTTTAAGCAGTCTTCTATATATATATCTATATATATAAATATATATAAAAGGCAAAATGTGTGTGACCATTTCGTGTATGTCTCGCAAAGGTTTCTTTTGCACACGCTCCCGGGGTCATTACGATCGCTTACAACTGTTTATATAGGTCCTAGATAATAATATCTAGGATTTGGGAATGCGGGTCGCCTCTACATTTATTTATGTCGACTTTTATGAGATTCGCGCTATTTCGCTCTGTCCCCTGTTTGTCCTGTTTTTTATGTATAAATAAAGTGATACTAAATTCAAACCGTGTGGTTCTTGGTATCGCACCGGGAAACGTCCAGAAGCAATCAGCTTTGATCAATGTGGGAAGAAACTCCTCTTATATCAGACAATTGCTATTCAATGTGGACACTGGGGAGCTGGTTTCCCCCTCCCCAACAGATTGGGGAAAAAAACAGTCAAATTTGGGTGAACAAAAGTTAATTGCGTGACTTCTATTTGACCTCATTAATTAGGTCAAATAGAAGCAGCAGAGTTAACTTTTATTGCGGCCACGTGTCAATTCTGTTTTTAAATAAATTCAAACGTGTTTCCATTGTATGTTGTGGTGGCCCAGGGGTTAGCGTCGCACATTATTTTTTTCACACTTTAGTTTCCAACTTTGCCTCAAGGGCTCGGGTTCGATCCTCATACTCACCTACCAAAAGTTTTTTTTTTTTAATTTTAACTCCCCCCCACCCCAGTTTTGATTTATCCAAAACCAAACACCCGGGCAACACTGGGTACCCCCGCTATTCTATATATATATAAAAGACGAAATGGGCGCGAGCATTTGTGTATGTCTGTGAAAGGCTTTTCAGATCAGGCTTCTGCTGTCGGTTAAATTCGCCAAGAAGTTTTCCTATACTTCCGAGATCATAATATCTGAGATTTGCAAATGGACACCGTTTCTTTCCTTTTTCTTTTTTGATCGAGTTAAAAAAAAAATCCCTCCATGCCATCATCTCAAGTGTTTTTACCACCCGGGAAAAAATTAATTATGAACTCAGTGAATTCATTATTCTCTTTGGCCTAATGTTAGTGTGGAAAACTAATTACCCACCTCTCTCTCTATCTTTTTTATTTTAACCACATGGAAGCCATTCTTAACATCGCTTCGACCTTGTGCCAATATTCTCTATCTGGGCAACGCTGGGTACTCCTCGCTAATCATAAATAACATTGAAGAAGAAATTTTGAAAAAAAAAAATTAACATTTTAGCGTGGGAAATAACTTTTCTATATAAATTTAACGTAAAATGAGAACCCACTTTTGGCCACAAAGCGTTCAACCAGACATGCCATCTATAGCATTTTTTCAAGTTGGGCAATTGAGGCGGGGGGGGGTAGATAAAACATGACAAATACAAACATTTTTTAGTTTTTTTTGTGGTGGGGGGGCGGGAATTACATTTGAAACATAAAATAACGATAAATTTAATTTTTATGAAACCATTATATACTTTAACCTAACAATTTTATAAATAGAACGGACAACAAAATAAGACAAATTCAGTTTTTTTGGAGGGGGGGATGATTACATTAGAAATATAAAATGACGAAAAATGTCATTTAATTGGTTTTGGAATTAATTTTTAGTAGATCTTCATTTTTCTTTTTTTCCAATTGCACGGCCATTCACTGCTATTTTTATTGCAGCAAAAGTTGTAATGATTTATGATGAAAAATGTGGTTTCCTCAGTTGGTGAAGCCCTGATGATGTATGAAAAATCAGGTTTCCTCAGATGATGAAGCCCTGATAATGTATGGAAAATGTGGTTTCCTACGATGATGAAGTCCTGATGATGTATGAAAAATGTGGTTTCCGCAGTGGATGAAGTCCTGATGATTTATGAAAATGTGGTTTCCTCAGTTGATGAAGTCCTGATGATGCATGAAAAATATTGTTTCCTTAGATGATGAAGTTGTGATGTATAAAAATGTGGTTTCCACAGATGATGAAGCCCCGATGATATATGAAAAATGTGTTTTCCTTATATGATGAAGTCCTTATGATGTCTGAAAATGAGGTTTCCTCAGATGATGAAGTACTGATCATGTGTGACAAATGTGGCTTCCTCAGATGATTAAGTTCTAAGGATATATGAAAAATGTGGTTTCATCAGTTGATGAATCCTAATGATGTATGAAAATGTGGTTTCCTCAGATTATAAAGCCCTGATTATGTATGAAAAATGTGGTTTCCTCAGTTCATGAAGTCCCGATGATGTATGAAAATGTGGTTTCCTCAGATTATAAAGCCCTGATTATGTATGAAAAATGTGGTTTCCTCAGTTCATGAAGTCCCGATGATGTATGAAATATGTGGTTTCCTCAGATTATAAAGCCCTGATTATGTATGAAAAATGTGGTTTCCTCAGTTCATGAAGTCCCGATGATGTATGAAATATGTGGTTTCCTCAGAGGAGGCAGTCCTGATAATCTATGAAAAATTTGGTTACCTCAGAATATGGAATCCTGATGATGTATGAAAATGTTTCCTCAGATAATGAAGCCCTGAAGATGTATAAAACAACTGAGACGAAGCCCTGATGATGTATTAAGTCTTGATGATATATAAAAAATGTGGTTTCTTCAATTGGTGAAGCCCTGATGATGTATGACAAATCAGGTTTCCTCAGATGATGAAGCCTTTATAATGTATGAAAAATGTGGTTTCCTACGATTACGAAGTCCGATGATGTATGAAAATTTGGTTTCTTCAGTTGGTGGATCCCTGGTGATGCATAAAAAATCTGGTTTCCTCTGATAATTAAGCCCTGATGATGTATGGAAAATGTGGTTCTCTCAGAGGAGTAAGTCCTTATGATGTATAAAAATCTGGTTTCCTCTGATAATTAAGCCCTGATTATGTTTGGAAAATGTGGTTCCCTCAGATAATGAAGGCTTGATGATGTTTGAAAATGTTGTTTCCTAAGATGATCAAGCCCTGATGATGTATGAAAAATGTGCTTTCCTCATATAAGTAAGCCCTGATGATGTATAAAAAATTGGTTTCCACAGAAGATAAAGCCCGGATGATGCATGAAAAATGTGGTTTACTCAGATAATGAAGTCCTTATCATGTATGAAATATGTAGTTTCCTCCGAGGATGAAGACCTGATGATGCATAAAAATGTGGGTTCCTCAGATGATAAAGCCCCGATTATGTGTGAAAATGAGGTTTGCCCAGTTGATTAAGTCCTGATCATGTACGAAAAATGTATTTTCCTCAGATGATGAAGTCCTGATGATCTATGAAAAATGTGGTTTCCTCAGATTGTGAAGCACTAATGATGTATTAAAAATCAGGTAAAGAAAATTTTTAAGAAAGGGATGCACATGATGAGTCAAAATGGGATGTAACGAGTGATGTCTCTGAAGAGAATGCTATGTATGAGGTATCTGATGCCGTATCATTAAGACCAAGTACCAGACAGAAGCAAAATTCCACACATTTCTATTTGTGTGATATTGAGATCAGTATATGCAGAAGCATCCAAGAACGGTGTGTGCGTCCTCTTGTACTTTTGCCCAGGTGTGATATGGGGATTCCTCTCTAGCCATCTGGCAAGATCGCGTGTAGAAAATGTTACAAATTGTGTTACAAGTCGTTAGTACAGCAAATAGTGCTATAAGGAGTTCGTGCAGTGAATGGTGTTATGAAGCCTTAATGTAGCGAATTGCATTACAAAGAGTTGGTGTGAAGAATTGTCTTATGATGGGTTGGTGCGACCAATTTAATTATGGAGTTGGCAAGAAGTTCTGATACTTTGGTTGTGCATTTTGCATTAACAGTATATATATATATATATATATATATATATATATATATATATATATATATATATATATGTGTGTGTGTGTGTGTGTGTGTGTGTTATTCCTTATTCTTAGATTTGGCCTCTCAAGTCAGAATATTTTATATATATTTATGGATTTTCATAATTTGATACTGTACTGAGTCTTTCAATTTAAATTGGACTTGTAACTAAATAAATTAACTTGATATACATTCACACATGTCTCTCCTTTAAACAGTCATGTATTTGACCTCGTGTGTAGATTTTCCAACGAAAGAATCAGATAATTGTCAAAAACATCCTCTACTTTTCCTGTTTCATTAAAATGTCACATGTCAATCTCCAAAAATGTCTTCATTGGCTCAAGTTTATTTCTAATTTGCTTAAGCAGTTTATATGAAGCACTAATAAGACTGATTTTATTTGAGATGAAATTAAGAAGAAAAGAAAACTTGATTTATTGACCGGAAAACATATGACAACATCATTACATGAAATCTTAATTGACTTTGAAAACTCAATCAACATGTAAATTCATTCAATGAAAAATCCTAATTACTAATAAAAAATCATCAAATAAATATATATGATCTTTAAATAAATTAATTAGACATTTAAATTTCTAATATAATAATTTCTGTAAATAAAAAAGATTTTGGGTTTCTATAGGAAACACTCTGTCGATCAGTCTGTCATGCTTAAGTTTGAATTACAGTCACATATAAAAATATTAAATATAATTTTTAGATGTGTCCACGCATCTGTGTAAGAAGCTTTGTCTGTCGTTGTGTTATTCTTGGTTTGGAATTAATAAAGATCACACTGGATACTCGTTCTTTTATGAAATTGCATTCTTTGGTTTCACTAATATTCTGGCCCTAAGGAAAGGACGTAAAAGAAAACGCAAACAGCAGGTTTAGCTAGAAAGACTTTTTTATTGTACAAGAAAGTTAAATACAAAGAAAGGTTGTTAAACAGTCTGCAAGGTATACTTAGTACTTTTTTTCTTTTTGGATCAGTGATTATGGGATTCGTGAATTTTCTTTTCTTCTCAATTTGCATTGTTCTGGATTGGGTTGGTTCGATATCAAAAGTGTCATCATCTCCTATTCTAGTTTGGATAGTTTGGATCGTTTATGCTTTCTTATGTGATTGAAGTGTTTTTAATGTGTGAATTTTTAATTGCCTTAAATAATGTACACCATATTTCCGATTCTTTTGTCTACTGTGCCCACTCCCAGAAAACGTGTTATTTTTGTAAGTCTTGTAGCTGGGATGTAATGTTTCTTAGGCGCAATAGATGTCCTTAATTTCGTTTGTTTTAGTAACAGTTTTTCGGGTCTTATTCTCCACTGAAACATAGTCTTCACTGAGTACAATGCTGGTAATGTGTTAGGATTACGTATGATCCTATAAACTTGAAAAAACTGTTGTAATGCCGTTTCTGTAAGAGTACCGCATGCTTTTCTAAGCACTTGTTTTCAAGTGTCAATGAAGCATTCAGCCATCCCATTAGATCGTGGATGCTACTAGAGAGTTGTAATATGATTAATTTGGATGATTCACAGAACTCCTTGAACGTAAATTATGCAGTCGATCACTCCAAAATGGACAAATAGTTAATGGAGGAAATTAATAACTACCTCAGAAATATCTGGTCATATTGTGTAGCTGTCCACCACAATTAAGTAATTAATTAATTAACTAATCCTCTAGTGGCCCTGCAAAAGTTATGTGAATTCTAGACCAAGGTTAGTCTGTTTTTGGCCACGGTTTAAACGTAATTGTGTGTACCTTTCCCATCAAAGCAAAGCCCTTGCATGCGGCGACCATGTTTTTGATGTCATCATTAATCTTCGGCCAATATACATAACTATGCGTGAGGCTCATCATTTGGTTTATTCCAGAGTAACCTAGTTATTCTTTTTTGGAACACTTTTATTATGACGACCCTCTTGCTTTATAGTAGGACACCATCACACAGAGAAAACTGTTTTGTAATTTCTGGTCTGTATTTGCGATTTTAAGGTTTGTAGCACTAATAAATTCGTCTTTTTATACTTCATATTTAATTTCATGTAATGTGACTGGAAGGTTTCTGATAGTATTACACATCATGGTTGTAATTTCTCTATCGGTATGCATGGAAGCAGTTACTGTGTCCTCGAGAGATTCAATCTGTCCTGAGACTAACCTATATAATTCTTCAACATGTGCGATCTGCTTGCAGGAGAAGTACTCCAACTTGAAATTATAATTCAACAAAATAGTGTTCCATCTCAGCAGTCTGTTTGCTGTGTAAACCCTTTCTTCAAACTAATGTTGGTTGTTGGTTGGTTTTGTTTCATGGCATATCAACCCTTTTCAGATTATTAAATGGTGAATTCAAAGATTTGGAAGAAAATTTTTTTAATAGAATATATTTGTTGTTTTCAAGTCGGTTTCTATTTAACCCGTGGATCTGGGAGCAATGGCAATTAAAGGGTGGCTCCACACTCCCCAAAGCCCGTTTAAGGTCATATCCAGGACCTTCTTCAAACTAAAGATGGCCAATAGGTCAGTCTGCAATATAAAGAATCATCCGTATAAATATCAATTGAACTTTGTAGCTGCAAAGATAATAGCAAGCATTTCTTATGCGATCTGTGAATAATACATTTTGCAGGGAGCAGAGATCTTGATGCGTGAGCAATCGATTTTTTACTTTCGTCCAGCATTTTATGTAAGATACAAGCCCCTATTCCATATGAATTCACATCGCTAGTGACTATTATGCCTAGTTTTGGGTCATAATGCATGAAGAATAGATCTGACGTCAGGATTTTTGAAAATTTTATCGAATACCGCCTAGTATTCAGGTGGCCATTTCTGCACTTTGCCCTTTATTAGTAGCTTGTTCATGCAAATTGGGAATGTCTAGTAATAAAATGTTGATATATACCTTCGAGGATTATTATCATAAAACAGCGTTATATAATGGAACGAAACACATAAATAATGAGCAATAACTGAGTATTTTAACTTATTGTTTTATGTGAATTTACTTACCTCCCCACGAGGGCAAAGTTAGACACAAGGTCGATTTTAAATGTGGGGAAAATCCAGCTCCCTAAAAAGGAGCACTCTGGATAGGAACAAAACTAAAAATTGTTTCAGTCATGAAGGATTTCTCCTCCACTGACTGAGGACAGAAAAGGTGAAGTGTAGCGTCAGAACAGATTTTATTTAGTATGGTATTCACGGCTCCGGCATTATCTACTATACTTAGATACAAGGACCACTAGAGGGAAGTGAGGGTGGGAGACCTAAGAGTAATCTTTCAAAAACAAATTTGATGGGAATGGAAACATAGGGAATGGACTGTGTTTTCCAAGATAAATGTACATATAGGAGTAACAGACCGGGAATAAAATAAAGGATGGAATGGACATCTTTGGAAGCTCTCTTAGTACTTATGACAAAATAAAGCAGGGGCAGAAACAACATTCATACGTACCTAGTCTAGGACCCATAAAATTTTCACTCCAAGTGGTTACCCTATCTAATCCTAATCTATGTAAACTTTGATCGGACTGGGTTCCATAGAACCCAGGACTGTATGCAAAATACTCATGGAGGGAGTATAAATTCAAACCAAGTGCCTCGTTGGATGCACAAACTAGTGTTGTGGACCCATCTTCTATCGAATTCCATGCGATGTAATCTCTACCGATCGCATCTTATTTTTACTTTAAGTTGGTGCTTAAAATAAACAACCAAATCCCGATTGGAAGCAGATCCAACGCCATGGACTACGTCAAGATGTGTAGTTCAGGTCACTTATCTAGCTACTGCTAGGGTCATGAGAAACACCATTCGTTTCTCCCTAATAAACAGCAGGTCCATGTTGTATGACCTTCACCTTCACCGAGGTGAACGATTTATATGACCTTCACCGAGGTGCACGACTTGACACACAAAAATAAACCGCCTCTTAATCACCTGCTAACGCACGCGTCGCTGTAACGTCCAATTACAACAACAACAACAACAACCTTCTCACTCGACCTGCCTTTATACCACTATCTCAATCCCTTCTCTTGCGCATGCACCTGTAGATTCCTGACAACCTCGAGACTTCCGCTTATAAAAACCCAAGTTTTGTTGTCGCGCATGCTTATACAAGGCACAAACACGAGGGCGTTTGTTGTGTTGGTAAATACTACATGTTGTCAACAACATATGCCAAATCAAGGGGCACCGACCATTCAAGGTTGATGCGAGCCATTACCTCTCCGACATGATCTTCAGTTTTCATTACAGCATGAACAGTAGCTCGTCTTCCTATCCTCCATCTCTGGCAAGTCTGTTGTAGAGTGACAGGCATCTCAGACAAGTCGCCAGATCAGAGAGAATTCAGAGTTGTTTAAGTAGCTCCGACCTGGCACCCAATTCCTCTGTGAATGGACCTCCTCCTCCAATATATGTGGTTGCTCCACTAGCGGATCTTTTGCAGTACCCACCACTGTCCTGATTTAGTCTCTTTCTAGACTGAGCAAGGTCACTAGACCCCGGCAATGCCTTAAGGACAGTCCAGTATTCGGCAAAGAATGGCGTCTCTACACCTGGTTTTTGGTGACCTTCTATGGTATGATTGGATATGAGTTGAGGAAAGGAGCGCTCAACTGCAATGATCCATGGAGAATCTTTGAGTAACATAGAACTTAGGAAAGCCAAAGAAGTGAGAAGTGCTGCTCCAAAGTTTTGAGGTGAAAGTACAGACATGCAGTAAACGATCAATGGAAAGATGTATGTGACGCACATCTCCACACAACCCTTCAAGTATAATTTCCTTCAAAGTCATGTCCCCACAGACGATTCGACATTTGCCTGTACCTCCAACTAATTTTTTTCCAGCTGGAGACCCAGTCCAAACCAAACTTGAGTATACGAACCGGGTCATCTGACCAGCTGAAATCGCCTGAAAGTACAAGAACCCCTGACCAGGTTCTCAACCACAGGCCAACGGACTTGTTATGGTTTATAATGGCCCCTGTGACGTTTTCCTAATCAGCAAGTGCCTGAGTCACCGCTTCAATGTCGTTACGACTCGACACACACACAGTGATATCATCGGCATATGTGGACACCCTGTCATGATTTCCGCTATGGAGGGCCATGCCACGCAAGGACTGGTCTTGTTGCCTCATCCCTTAATCCTTAATATATTTCCTTATAGAGATAGGATTCTCCGACTACATCCTTCCTTAGTCTTTGGGCCAAGATCACAGCATAATATCTGTTGTGATGCTACACTTTGTGACAAAACCAACTTGATCCATTAAGTTTAAAGGTGTTTTCCTCAAGGACCGACCCCATTCTTTGTGTGTTTGGACCTGCTTTTTGTTTTTTGTTATTGTTAGCCGAATAGAGCAATATTAATTGTTAGTTTTCTATTGTTTTTCAAATAGTCTAGTGCTCTTTCAGGATTTAAGCAGCTGCCAGGTTTCGGGGAGACTCATGTATATTTTTAGGCGATGGTCTCCCTGGCCAACAAGATGAATCAGGTCACTTATTCGCCCACTAGAGAGGGCGCCCACAATGCTATGCTCAGAGGCAGTAAAGTTCCAGGGAGTGCCAAAGTTGGCATGCCTGGAGGCATAGTTCCAGGGTCCGTGTCCGTGTCCTTTAGGGCAGAGTGCCATACCTGGTAGCACCCTATGTTTGTCGTCCGTTTTCATTGAATGAAATGAAGGATGGTTATCTGTGATTCAAATTCACAAAGAAGGTGACCAGCGCCATGGTGGCGGCCTCTGGGATGGTGAAAACCCCAACTTAGTGTGAACCATCCTTAGGTGAGGTTTTTGAAGATTTCGTGTGTCTTTTTTTATGTCTAAGGTTGTCTTTGTTGCATTCCACTTCTTATTTGTTCTTTTTTACCGTTCTACATCTGACAGTGACTACTGCTCTGTTTTGATGCTATATCTATTAATTTTAATAATACCTTACAACTTCATTCATCAAGTTTCATCTTTGTGTCTGATGACTTCAATATTCATCATTCTGATTGGCTTATTAACTCGAATTGCACGGATTTTGTTGACGAAATATGTGTCAATTTGTTTCTGTTTCATGATTTATCCCAAATTGTCACCTTCCCCACAAACTTTCCTGATAATGACCGTCATCAACCATCCTTACTGGATATTTTACTCAATTCTGTTTCTGATTCATGTTCTATTTCTTCTTCTTCATTGGGTTTCTCTGATCATGCTGTTATTGAAGTCAAGGTTGATTTTTTGATGAAGTATTCTCTTAATTATCGCTTCCACAGAATGAAATTTAACTCCAGAAAGGTTGATTGGAATGAACTTTACAACTTCCTATGAAGGGAATTCAATAAGTAATGCCACTTCCAGTTGTCTCAAGTTATTGAAATTTTGCATGTGCAATAATTTATATCTCTACAAGTCACATGACAAATGACAGCTTTAAACTAATTGTGGTTTTTGATTTACAGGTATTTGAACTGAGTCAGATGTGAAATAGATTTTTTGATGAAATGAAAGAAATGTATAGCAATAATGCCCTAATTGAATTCACAATGTCAGCTTTTACAAGGTTATATGATATGACTTTGTAAAATGCTGGCATTGTGAATTCAAACAGCCGGAAAACTGTGAAAACAGCTTCCAAATCTGGTCGCTCCCTCTTCTGGGGCATCTATTAGTCAAAAGATTGATGCAGGACTATTCGCCAAATTATAGTTCGAGAGGTCAAAATTGGTGAAAAATATCACTCATGATCATTTGCATATGCACAAGGTGTTTGTTAGATGTAATCTCATTTTTCTAGAAGTGAAAACACATCAAGTGTTCAAGGATAAATTTGGAGATGTGCTAAGAAGCTGAATCAAAGTTTTTCTAAAGACTGATCAGACAGAATGAAACTTGGGTCTATCAATATGATCCAAAGACAAAAGCTTAGTCAATGCAGTGGAAATATTTGAACTAACCACCTCTAAAAAAAAAATAAGCAAAGTCCTGCTCAGAATTTCTGTGATCTCGATGTAGTATTGATGACAGATTTCCTGGCAAAAGGTACCATGATTATAGGAGCTTCAGTTTGGAGGAAATTAAGCGAGAGAAACTATGAAAATGAAGAGGTCGAGGCAAAATCAGCAAAAGTATTTCCTCATGCAAGAAAATGCACCGGTTCGTAATGTATATCTCCAGATCAGCCTTGATTTCCAAAAGTGTTTGACCAATCAAATTACAGATACGTTTCTGCAATTTAACAAGAACCTTCGAATGTGAGACACAGATTCACCAAATATGTTGTCACAACATGGCATAATTATGCAAAACATTGTGGCATTTTGGTTGTGTAATTTGTATATTTATCAGTATATCTCATCCTAATCCTTGAAGCCACCAAAGCTTTTATTTGCAATAATACATAGCAAAACTGATTTTACTGAAATAAATGTATTAAAAAACGAGTAATTGTCGGTTGTGTGACACTGCTGTCCGAACTTTCACTTTCAGGTTACCACTTGACGCGTCTTCTCTCCACTCCAAAACGAACTTCTGCAACTTTAGCTTTTCTCTCCCCGAATCCGACTTTTCTCTTCTACAAATACAACTTCTCTGCTCGCAATCTAACTTCAGAATGCACCCCTTCCCCAAATCACTCCTCTTTTATCTCCAATCAGGAGCATCTCATTTGCATACCTCGTGGTCACCCTGTAGGCATATAAAGAAACAGGGCAGCCATTTTTGTTTCTTTCTTCTTCATTATGAACACGAGGTAAGCCACACAAAAACGCGGTCGGTCGTTCTTGTTTCTTTTTTCTTCATTTATACCACACGCCCCCCTAATCTTCGAGATCAATAGAATACTTCGTAATCCTCCATCCAAGCAGGCCGCCTCCTCTCACGTCGATGCCTCTGGGGGACAACTTCTCGGGGGCTAACGTTTTCAGGTTCACTACAACGCGGGCCTAATTCAGGTCGAGCAGCATCATTTGCTTCTCGGTGGCCCTCGATTTCTTCTTCTTCACTGCCCTCACTGCATACCGGCAATGTCACACGACGCAGGTCTAAGATATGCCGGGGAACGCCATTCACCATCACATTGTTCTTCGACTGCAATCCTGTTACGACCCCTCTTTTCCAACGAGTGGTACACTGTGCATTGGGGGGTTTCACCCACACCTCTTCACCTACTTTGATAGTGGCTTCTTCACTCTCAATTCCTGCTGTTTTGTTGCACGGATGCCGCCACTTATATGTAAAAACGGCCCTATGAGGCGCAGTTGTCTCATCTTGTTTGGTCTTTGGCGAGATGTTATACCAAAACACTGCCTCTATGGGTGATACGTTGCTTTTTTCCGCAGCGGCTTTAATGGTGCGATGATTCCTCTCCACTATTCCGTTGCCACTCGGCCGATACGCTGCTCTGAAAAATTGCCTTACTCCCCACTTATCGCACACCCCTTTAAAGGCTTCTGATCGGAAAGCGGGTCCATTGACCATTAAGAGTTCCTCAACCGGCCCTCTCTCCAAAAATATCTCCTCGATGACCCCTCCGATCGCCCATGCAGCTTCTGCCCTGATCTCTCTCCAGATGGCAAACCTTCCCGGTTCACAGTCGACCATCGACAGATACAATTTGTGGCGATAGTGTGTCACATCAATGGCCAATTGCTTCCAGTCCTCTGCAACGTGTAGCTCTCCTGCTTCGTGTCTAGACGGTCCAGGGTCAATTGATTGGCACTCTCGACAGTTCTCCACCACCTCCCTAACCTCCTCCTCGGTGGTCTCCGGGTAAACCTCTCTGGCTAGGAATAACGTTCGTTCTCGACCAAAGTGGTGCATTTCGTGTGACTCTTTGACTTCTTCGCCTGCACAGCATACCGAGGAGACCTCCTTTCCCTCCTGCAGCCAGGCCTTCTTCATGCGTGTCATCGAATCCGCCTTGTTTTTTTCTGACGGGACCAACACAACAGATACTCTCAACTGGAATTCCGCTATCAGGTCGGTGAGCGCTCCGAGTCTGCGCTTGATCAGCATTTCCGCAGCACCTCTGGTCTTAACTCTCTTATCGCCAGTTACTGCCGACCGAATCCACGACACTACCATTGCCGAATCGGTTTTGACTTCAATTATTTTCAATCCCCATTTCAGGGCCAGATTGATTCCTTTTATAGCGGCATCTAGTTCTGCTACGTTGATATGGGAGAAGTCGTTGTTTTTTCTTAGTCACGCCGCATCCTCCACAGTTACACCTCCTATCTCTAGTACGACGCCCAACGCCAGGTTACTGGCATCGCACCAAACCACACCCGCGTCTTCGCCGCTGACATACCATTTCCCTTTCACTGGGTCCTCATTCCTCACTCTCGCAATGACTTCTTGCAGCATGTTCATGATCTCCTTCGTCACACGGCCCTCCCAGCCATCAGTGCCTGTTTGTCGTTTAATAAAGCTGCATGCTATCCTGAGCCAGCCAGCGATAGGATAGTGCCCGACCAGCGTCCCGCAGACTGAGAAGAGTTCTCGCCTCGTCAGCTCAGATCCGACTTTGGGTATTGCATTCCCTCGTTCGAAGACAAGGCTTTCTTTTCCATCTCGCCTTAGTTTCAACCCCAGTACCGCTCCTCCATCTAGGGCCTCCGCCGGTTTTGCGGTTAACCCATACTTCTCGACATGGCTTCTTACTTTCTCTGCTGTCACCTCTGCCTCCTCCACCAAGATGTCATCAATGTACGAGCTAGTAGCCTCCTCCACTGTACAGTCTTTGCTCAGCACTGTCTTCAGCATGGCAGTCATAATTTTGGGGGCTGAACTCAGCCCAAAGCCTAACCTCGTCAGACAATACACACGCCCCTTGTACCGGACCAGTTGGTACTGCCAGAGTTTCTCATCTACATGGATCTGCAGATATGCCGATTTCAGATCGACAATCTTAGTGGCCCGCCCCATTCTTCTCCATTTCCTCATGACCTCCTCACATACGTCGATCCCCGTTCCAGTGTGGCAGGCTACGTGTCTGTTCAATTCCCTAAAATCCAGCACGGGCCTAATCTTGTTTTTGGTAGGCTGAACAACCGCCAGTAGTGGCAACACTCCTTTTTCTTCCCCTGTCCACGGTTTCAGAATTCCTTCTTTGATCCACCTCTCCACTTCTTCCTCGAATCCTTTTCTTATTTCTCCTCGCAGGGTGTTTTCGTAGCAGCCCACCTTATTCTGTAGTTCTGGGGGCCCGGAGATCCATTTCCATTCCACTGTCCACCTTACGCCATCAAACTTTGCCAGGAAATCTTTGTCCTCGATGCAGCAAACCTCCGGTTTTGGGGTTCTGACGGTTCTATCACCTTCCACTCCTGCCATCCCCACTGCGCCGAGACGTCCAAACGTCACTTGGCCCCCTCTTAACGTAGCGGTTAATTGCACTCATACCTATAATCACGTCGACACCACCGACCAGATGATTCAACACTAAGGCTTGCAGTCCAATGGGCACCCCTTGCACCATTACTTCCGCTGTCGTCTCTCCTAGGCATTTCACATCCCTGCCATCCACGGTCCTAATAATCCTGGTTCTGCTCCATGACCTCGCGACATTCCTCGCTAACAGCGTTGTAGTGCAGCCTGTGTCGACAAGGGCTATGGCTCTCTTCCCATTGACTACCACCGGTAACCGAGGCAATGTTCCATCATGCGCCATTTCCACACAGAAGGGGTAACCACTGGCGCAATAGCTCCCCTTCACTCGTTTCCCTGGTCCCATGCAGCAACACAATAGCGGCTAATATGCCCCACTTGTCCACATCGGTAGTACGTGATCCCCGGTCTCGCTCTTTGCAGTCCTTGATCAGATGAGGACCCTGGCATCGGAAACACTTGATGCCAGGTCTCCCCTCCTGTCGCTTCGCCGGCTGCCTCTCATTCAAGTGAGGCCTCATGCACATATTTCCACTCACAGCTGCAGCCACGATTGGGCTTTTAACATTTTTCACTAGGACTCTGGCGTGGACCAAGAGATCGTCCACTTCCATAGAATGGATCCCCGTTATTCTCTGCATGTTCGCAGAGATTTCCTCTGGGAAGCCGTTCACTAGGTACAGCTTTACTGTCATCTCCAGGCTCCTCCCCACGTAACCAGCCAACCCTGCCAGTCTCCTGATCTCTGCCGCAAAGACGTCAACGGACTCGCCAGTCCACCTCAAACTTGACAGCTTGCCAAGTGCTTCAAATGGGCCCCCCGCGAAGGCCAATTTCAGCCTTTGCTCCACTAAAGCAAGGTCTTCCTTGTCTTCATCTCGCATCTGCTGGTAAATCGTGAGGGCTTCCCCCTTTAAGTATAGCGGCAGCAGGGTGACCACATCTTCTATCTTTTGCAGCGTCGCCACCATTTTTAATTTCTCCAGCCACTTAATCAGGTCACCCTCCCCAGTAAAGGGTCTCCACTCAGCCATGTTAATTTGCTTGATGTGCCGAAATAGCTTGTCGGTTGCGTGATACTGCTGTCCAAACTTTCACTTTCTGGTTACCACTTGATGCGTCTTCTCTCCACTCCAAAACGAACTTCTGCAACTTTAGCTTTTCTCTCCCCGAATCCGACTTTTCTCTTCTACAAATACAACTTCTCTGCTCGCAATCTAACTTCAGAATGCACCCCTTCCCCAAATCACTCCTCTTTTATCTCCAATCAGGAGCATCTCATTTGCATACCTCGTGGTCACCCTGTAGGCATATAAAGAAACAGGGCAGCCATTTTTGTTTCTTTCTTCTTCATTATGAACACGAGGTAAGCCACACAAAAACGCGGTCGGTCGTTCTTGTTTCTTTTTTCTTCATTTACACCACAGTAATATACTCACCTGACTAAGTCAATGACGTAATCTCGAGGTGACTTTTTCACATCTTCCCCATTAATTTTAATAATTTGGTCTCCAGGCAGCAACTTATCCATACTGGGGCCTCCTGTAATCACACACATAAAATCGTTATAATGAAATATTAGATAGCTTGATAAAATCATTATAATGAAATATTGGATAGCTTGATAAAAAGAAGTAATATCAACAACTAATAAATATTTTGAAAAATATTTAATAGAATAAAAAAACATTTGAAACAACTGATAAGATGAAAAAAGAGTATCTACAGGATTTACTTCATATTACACATGCACTCTTTCAGACGGTATCCATTGTCTTTAGAGAGAGAAGGAGGAGGTATATAGATTTTAATCATATAGATGTTATTTATATTGCAACATTATACCTATGGATTATCCAAAGTGATGGCATATTACGTAAATAGAAATAATAGATAGATAGATAGCCGATATTGTGTAAACATTGAAACCAGCATAGGGCGAATACGAAACTAACTTAACCGTAACGTTTTAGCAAGGTTGTTTTGGCCATATTATAAATATAAAAATAAAATTCTAAAAAAATTTTTTAAATTAATTATGTGAAATAAATAAATATAGAAATCTAATTTAAGAATTCAACGAATAGTTTTTATTAAAAGATATTAAATGGCTACGGGTTTTTGTGGTAACTTCTTATGACAGGTTTTTAAATAATGATACGAAAATTAGGTGATATATTAATATTTAAATAAGCTCTTGACAAGGATGCGTCCAGGATAAATGTTTTCGCATGCTTTTTTTCCTTTAAGGGAAATTTCTTCAAATAATGTTCTATTGTTAAAGTGTTTTTTATTCAAGAAGTCTGAAGAAAGGCTGGTTATGTGAACATTTTCGAACGCCATAATGCTTGAAATTGTCCAACTAGTCTTGAAACAATTGTAACTTAAAATGAAATACACTTTTTATTGCCATCAATTCCTTTTTTGAAGTTTTGGTTTTGTTAAACCATGCCAATATATGAAAGCATTATTGGCAACAGTTTGGATAACAATCTGTCTTTGTCTACTTTGCATATAGTCTAGAATTGTTGATATCACTTATCGGTGATAAACTTTTGCATTCTCCAATTAGAAATCATATCACTGGTTAGATTAGTTACAAACGAAATGAGAAAAATAGTAGGCAGCACATAATGAAAAATCAATAGGCTTCCAAAATGCTAACCTGATCATAAGAGACATACAGACGGCATGGTCTATTTTTAGATAATGACTGATTTTTGTGATCTTTATCTCCGATAGAATTACCAATATTTGTTTCAAAAAGATCCTTTTCTTTATTTAGTAGTTTTTGCATATTTAACGAAGTTGTGAGTATCCATGCTGACTACATTCTAATCAAAGCCTTTTTTATGCCATTTGTGCTGCTTTTTAAAAATAAAGTAATCTTATATTCTTACTCAACTCAAATATCGTTCAATACGGAATGAGCAGAAAGGAAACGTTGTCTCTTACAGCTAATGCTTATAAAGAAGCTTAAACTCAACTTTATTAATCCAAATAACAATAATTAAAATCAATGCTTATTTGTCACATTAAGAACAGGTTTTAATAAATGTTTTCTGGTATTTCCAATATATTTTATTATTTTCATTCATCTAAATTATAAAGTAAAGTCACAATTTTTATCAGTACTTGATATATCGAATGACTTTGACAAAGTCTGGCATGAAGAATTTATTATGAAAATTAATGTGTATGGTTTTATTGGACGAATATTTAGTATGTCATTAATATAGGTGTGTCCCAGAGGTCGATCCTTGGACCTTTATTCTTCCTGTTTTTTTTGTCAACGACCTTCCTGATGCAATTGTGTCTATTGCTAAACTTGGTAATGACACCATGCTCTATTCTTGACATGCGGGCAATCCTAATACACAAATGCATCCAATTAAAAGTATCGGAAAACTCTGTCATTTTGACAACAATAAGATTGTGAATTCAATTCTAAGTTTATTTTCAGTTTATGTTATTACTAGCGGAAGTGCCCGGCGTTGCGTGGCGTTGCCCGGCGTTGCCCAGCGTTGCCCGGCGTTGCCCAGATGTTTGGAGGTGTGTTTTGAGCCGAAAAAAAGTGGTAGTAGTCAGGCACACTCGAACCTGTGACACGAAGGTGGAAAAGAAAGTGAAAGAAAACCTGACATCTTACCGCTACACTGTAACGCGACAGGAAGTGAAAAGCGTTCAAATTTAGTGATGTCAATGAAAAAGTTGACTTGCAAAACTGGATAGTTAAGTGAATGAGTTCACGCAGGCGCAGAAATGAACGTCTGGCTGCAGGCCATTTAAGTTTTCCACTTTCTGCCTCATACTTGTTTTCCCACGATGTTTGAAAAAACCAGCTCCCTCCCAAAAGGCAGCATCTAAATGAATAGCAATTGTCTGATATGAAGGGTTTCCTCAAAATTGTTAAAAGCTGATTGACTTCAGCACGTCCCGGCCACAAAGGCCGGTGAGTGACTTTGCTCTGATTAGTTTCGCTTTTTTTATATGAGAAAGACAAATAAACACTCGAAACAAGGGATTTTTTTTAAATCGATCAAAATAAAGATCGAGACAAAGTCCGTTCGCATATTGGAGATATTATAATCTAGGGAGTATAAGGAAAGTTCTCCAAAATAGTAACCTCGTCAAGAAACCCCGCGAAAAAGCCTTTCTTGGACATAAACGTACAAAGCCGTTTTGCCTTTTATATATAGATTACAAAAAAAGAAGTAATATATGTGTAAACAAATACTAAACAAATTCACTTGTTGAGAAATGTATTAATATTTCCTTTTCAAATTCTGGGTAGTTAAAATGTCCACAAAAGAAATGTGTTTAAGCATTCCATTGAGTCTCGACTACATTGAGTGGTTGATGCTATACAAAACATTTGAAAGAAACACGCTGCGTGTGGACATGTGACGGCAGTTGTTTCTGTCTGAAATAATTTTATCTTGCATATGTATATAGTGAAGCAATTTCCAACCACATTTCTCCTGAGCTAGCAATGCTTGAGGCCACATGCACGAGATTAACAACGACTGAAAAAAATAATTCTATAATTTATTCATTTTGAACAGATTTTTATATGTCCTTTAGATTTATTGAAGATGAAGAGAAAACAGAAAGACTGAAATGGGACTGTAAGATTGTTTCAAGATGAAAGAATTTTTTGCCACCTTTTAAGGGTATGAATTCGTCTCAAAAAGAAAGTTTGTATGATTTAAAATGAGGCAGATTTCACTGAGAACTTGAAATAATAATAAAAAAAAGTGCATTCGTTTAATGCCAACCAGAGAAAGAAAGACAAAGAGGCGAGGGAGTGAAAGGGAGAGTGTTCATCTCCGCCCACTCCTCTATTTAAACTCTTCTCACTAATTTTCTATCTCGTTAGTATATCTTTCTTTTAGCAAGTTAAGATTAAGTTAGTTTTCATTCAAATTACCTGCTTTAAAAAGGAATAACCCATATTTAAACTGTTTGTAATTTATCATTTGTTATTAATATGGCTATGACAACAGCATGTTCTTTTTATTGTTTTGACTCTCGAGTATATATCCGACACAGTTAGACACAGTTGATTAACCGAAAACCACATCACTCTATATAAAAGCATATAAGATATCAACTGATACACACTCGAGAGTCAAAACAATGAAAAGAATATGCTGTTGTCCTAGCCCTAGTTATTAAATCGTTTTAATTAATTAATGTCAATGTCGATAAAAGTATTATATATTAACACCAAACATTAATTATAAACTGTTTAAAAATAGTTATGCAAATTAGTAATACAAACATTTGTATGACGGTTGGATCTTTGTGATTTACTATATATATAGAATTTGAGAAGACTATGTTGCATTATTGATTTAAATAGCAGTGAGCAGGTTTTCTATTCATGTTATTAATTTCGGTTTAATATCCGCTTTATATGTGTAAGACGGCTTTTAGAAAATGACTTTCTAGGTCTTTATTTATTCTTTTTTCTATCAAATCCATTCTAATCACGTCCTTCTTATGTTTTCATAGGCCTTTCAGTGTAAACTCAATCGTCTATATTAACTGTTTAACATTTATTATCCCACAAACTCTCATTTGTTCTTTCAATATGACTATACCATCCGAGTTTCCTTTTCAGCACACACACCACTTTGTACTGTTCAGATTTAATCTTCTTCTAACGTCATCAGAACTAAACCAATCTTTAAGACTCACCTTATACATTTAGATATCATTTCTCGCCATGCGATGCATGTCATCACGCAAACCAGGTTTTTATTTATCCTTCTTCTATACATCGTTACACTGCATACATATAACCAATAAAGTACTCCCTTTGCAAACAGAAGTGATGCTTCATCTACAACTCTTACAAACACACTAACACCTACTCCACCCTGTGCTTCTAAAGTACCACAAAGGTTACAAAACTTTTAGACAATTCCAATAGTTTTTTGACGTCTATTATATTACACATTTAACACATGAACTGGTTATCCTTTCTCAACGTATTAGTTATTCTACTGCCCTTCTTGTGTGACCAATACTTACAATATCACAAATCATTGAATTGTATCCAAATCCCTTTCCATGGGGATTTCTTTTTTATGGGAGTTTTCCAACAATGTAACTATTTATCTTGATACCAATCATTCTCAAACCTTTACTTTTTATAGCATTTTCTAAATCATTATCTTAACACGTAAGTCTTCCATTATTTCAGAGGCAAGTACTTAATCACCAAGCCAACAGCATTTCTTCCGGACAACTCATGTGGAACTTCCTAGAAAATGCTTCTAAGACATAAATGAAAAGCAATACATTCAGTTCAGAATCCTGATATAAGCTTACTTTAACATCAAAGCTGTCAGTAAATATACTGTTAATTCTAGCAAAATTTTGAGAATCTCTGTACATTGCTTGAAGAATCAACACTAGCCTTCGTTTGCACCTAGTTCATACAAAGCCTTCCAGACAACATCTTGTGGCACTCTGTCAAAAGCTTTCTATAGATCCGCAAAAAACAAAATACAGCTTCTTTTTATACTTCATTCGTTTCAGCCTAGATCTAGCACCTGTGATACTTTGCTGAAGCATAAAAAGTGAACTATGTTTATCTGACTAATTATCTGCTTCTCAATTATTTTCTGAATCACTTCCAGAATTCCATCTATCGACCTTACACTTCTGTACTCGCCTCGATCTAATACTTCTTTTCTTCTTGTAACAACTCATAATGTTTTTAAGTTTGGGAGTAATCTTTTGTCAAACCTGTGTCATTCCAATGTCTGTTTCACTTTCCGTCTTCAACATTTCTCCAACAATGCCTTAGGATCCTCCAGCCGTATCCTTCTTCATCTTACAACTTCCTATTTCGTCCTCAATTCTTATAGCTGGACCAGTTACTGCTTCTGCAACTTCGAGATTTTTTTTCCTGTAAAATGCAGCATTTAACAATTTCTCATGGTGGCATTTCAAAACACCCGACGTGTCCTGCTCATTTATTGCTAACATTCCATTGTCATTTCCAATTTCTTTTTAACAATATCGATATTTGGTTTTGTCGGATGTTTAGTTATCTTGAATATTTGAATCTGTTGTCGTATATCTTGTTAGCCTCCCCTTGAATTTTGTATATTGGTCTTTGCTTCTAGATACACATCCTTATTCACTAAAATTTTTATCCATTGACTCATAAGCTTCTGCATTCCTTTCTCAATTCCTCATTTCACCACTATGTCAGCGTATTTTTTGTTCATCCACAAGTCTAGTCTGTTACCACCAACAGTGTATCCTTTAGCTTCTTCATCTTATTTTCTGAAGTAAATCTGGTAGCCAAAGGTCCCATCACTTGTGCTCTAAATTAATATTTCACATGTTATTTATTCAAGTCCCTGTTTGACAAGAAGATCAAGTAAAATGTGTCTTAACATGTATCGTCAACATCTGAAAAAGGAAACAAATACAAATAAAAATCCAGTCAGCCCTTTTTGTTATAGTCCATCAGTGTTTTCAGTGCTGTTGGAACCCTTTTCAAGGTAGAAGGTGTAGGCAAGTTGTGAACTGGTGGTGCAATTATGTTTTATGCAGGGTTCACAGCAGGGGGCACACTGCGTTTCTGTGCGTTATCTTTCAGTTAGCATTGTTTCAGATGATGACTGAATCGGAATTCCTGAGAATGATCCATCGATGGTTAATAGGTGATAAAGATGGTTGATTGACATGCATTGATGTAAGAAACATTGGTTAATCAATGAAGTTTTGCTTGAATCAAGCAGTTTAACAGTGTATTGCTTGAATTTTTGAGTCTGTACAATCTGACCTTGTCTGCACCATCGTTTGTCTTTTCCTTGGATCAGAAAGTGTGTAGTGATGGGTAGTGCGTGCAGTTCTTTCATTTTGTAATTGTATTCTATCATGATGGCCGAGTGTTTCTTGTGAAATTGAAAACTTCATCTTTGAGCTGCAATAAACATGTCTTGATGAAGTTGGTATTGGGTTATTTGGGAGAACGTCCCAGAGCTATGGGAAATAATCTGTGCAGGCCTCAATTTCTAGTCTTGAAGTGAGGTGTGATATTTGAGGATCGCTTTAACGACAGAATTAGTGTTGAGGGACCCTGTGGATGAAATGTTCTCTCGAATGATACGTTTTGCTGTTTTTATAGTGATTTCTACCCTCCTGTTTGACTGTGCATATCCCACCAAAAAGATCTGGTGTCGAACACCATAAGACGTTAAGAGATTTTTAAATGTGGATCACCATCAGAAGCTATTTCCTCAAGAACCCCATAAACCGAAAAATGCTCTCTTACAATCTTAACTAACAGAGTGGATGTGGCTACACATTGATCTACCACTAAATCAGTGATGACAACATAACTGAAATAATCAATAAAAAATAGTCCATGCACACGTGTTAGAATGGATACTCAAGAAGATCCTAGAGAATCAATAATTCAGCTTGTTGTGACTTATGATGCAACATTTCATGCAATATTTCTGATAAATGGTGATGTCTCTGCGCCTCGCAAGTATATGCATTTGTTGCCTTGAGCACTCATGGACGTAGAACTTTGGTGTGCAAAGTGTAGGGGTTCCAAAACCTGTTTTTGCAAAAAAGGTGGTATAACAAGGCGATCATGTAAAAACAGGAATCCATCAATACATAATAGCCTGTCGTGTGCTTCCCAAAAATCACGGATAGCAGGTCCAGCATTTGTTAGGGAACCCTTCAGCGATGACAGTCTTGAGCAGCTTGCCGGAAAGGTCAACATTCTGGGTATTCATTATCTCTTCTAATGTGATGACACTCTTTGATCATGTATCTAGAGATTGAAAATCCCTAAGTGCACTGATGAGATTGATAAGGATCTGGCGAGTATCATTTTTTATGCGCGAGTGGGTGTCGAGATAGCTTGTTGACTTTGAAACTCAGTACCTCATTATTGGAAATGTACAATCAAATTACCAACTTGATGTTGAGAAGGGTATCATCAATCCTGTTGATCATAATAACCTTATCAAATGGTGAAGTTCAATGGTAATTGTAACGAAGAGTGACACTATAATAAGACGCACCATTGACTTCCAGAAGCTCAATGCTCAAGGCTCAAGGAAGACTCACTTTTTAATTTGGCTTCTCAAATCCCACACGGTACCAAAAACAAAACTAATCGATGTGGTGAACAGATACCATGCCGTTAAACTGGATGAAGAAAGTGAGCACTTGACGACCTTTATCACAGAATGGGGACGATATAATTATTTACGAGTACCTTAAGGTTTTATTGCATCCGATGATATTTACAATCAGCATATACCAAAGTAAAAATGGTAGATGACACATTACTTTATTCTGACTCGACTGAACAATCATTTTATGACACATCGTACATTCTTACACTCTTAACTGAGAAGGGTATTGTAGCAAGTGCTAAGAAATTCTAGTCAATTTTGCAGGTTTTAAGTTATCCCAAAACTGTGTTGCCTGAATATCATGCTTGACACCATTTTGAACTTTTACACTGATTTATAGTCAGCTGGTTCCTGGTTTGGTCCAATAAATCAAGTTTCCTAAGCATACTACTCCGTTTATGCAGCCATTTAGAGATTTGATCAAGCTCCATACAAAGTTTTATTAGGACCAAACATTAAATAACCTTTTTTGAAGACTCAAAGTGGAAAATTGCAGAACTGGTGAAGGACAGTGTTTAATCCTTTGAATTTTCATGACCTGTATTCAAGTCGATTGGTGCCACGAGAGCATCGGCTACCTTTTTCTACAGAAGCACTGCTGATGTCAATCAAAGAACTCCACTTACTGTCAAACTGACTAAACTTTCGTCAGAATATTGGCTTGTAATATTGTTATCAAGTCCACAATCAAGTTATTCACTGTGAAATCTTCTATTGATCGTCCCTTCCATAGGAAGAAGTTTAACTTCAAGAACAAACTTTTCTTTTACCCCACGAGATGTCTTCAATATGGAATTGCAAATAACCAGTTTCTATTTTGTCACAATCTCGTTACCATGTATTACTTTCACATCAATTAAAAGTTTTCCTTTTATCATACTAGCAAAAAATCTACTTGAGTTATTTTCTGTATCAGATTCATATGTGACAAGATGGGTTTGCTTTGTGCAACTGGCATATTTATTGCAAAATAAAGTTCTAAAATTCTTTCCTCGTGTATTTCACTCACCCATTTCTTCATGCACACTCTCCAAATCATCGCAGCATTCACTTCCTTTTCACAATAAAAATACACTAGCTGTTACCTTTTCATTTTAAATCAATATAGTTTATAGTTTGTCTTCTTTCTTGCGATTATTATCAACGCTTTTCATGGACACACCATGACCTAATGAGGTCAGTACATCTTTAAAGAAATTCAGCAATCTCGCCAGACCTTTCATGCAAGCTTCCGATATTTAAACTACATAGCCTAAAATGCAATCGATTTTCTTTGGAAGTAATTTCCTGATTGAAGCCAATATTTTTATGCTTTTCTTGACATTAACCCCATTAAATGATGGGAGCCAATGTTATTGTAGTGTTTTGTGAGTTTAAATTTATAAAGAATAATGAAAGAGCATCCTTACAGCAACTTACATAGAAGTAAAGAATTTCTTTTCTTTTTAAATTTTAGGGGGTAGGGAGGGAAATTGTAAATGGTAGTATCTATGAACAAACAGTGGAAGAAAGATAGAAATATAATCTCCATATATAATATTGTGATTGCAAAAATTCCCCTCTGAACCAACGTAACATAGCTTTCCAACAACAGATGCTACATACAAATTCAATACATCTACCCTAACAGCGAAAATCTTATGTAGTTATGTAGCAGAAGTAGCAATAACTAAAATGAGGGGGAAAAGAGCTTACCTCGGGTACGTCTGTTGTGTCACCAGTTGGGGGGGAAAAGAGAATTCCAAGATGGCGTCCGGGGGTTTTTATTAGCATTTACCCCATGCAACTCTCGGAAAATCACGTTTCTGTCTCATGTGATTATGCAAATGGATAATTCCCGGCCACTATAAAAGCAGGAGGCTAGAGACGAGTCGGCAGTGTCCTGCAAACTGTGTGTGTGGGTGTTTCTGGCGATTGGAGTGTGTCTTCTTTTACCACGGTTATCACGGACAGGAATTCCCTCTCTTCTGGAGGTGGGCGATATTGACTATTTTGAAGTTGTACTGTTGCTGACAGAACATTTATTTATTTTTTTTTTTTTGCCTACTACATTTTTGTTTCAAGTTACGACTACCATTTCTGCCACATTCACTCATGATAATAAAATTAAATTACATCCGATGAGCAACATAATCATAATCGCCACATCTACAAAGGAAGAAGTTCCTATTTTTCTCTTTTAATATTTATTGCTCCTACCGCTACCAGTTGAGACCAGGTCAAATTCTAAATTTTCCTACGATGTTGTGCTTGCACTACCATTAACTGATTTTTACATGCATAAACATAATGAACTGTTTCCATTTTTCGATTCACAAATAATAAAGTCTCCACTTCCTTATTCTGTCTATTGTGATTGGCTGAGCATTGAACATTATCATATTTGAGGTTAACGGTATTTGTATCATAAATGGACGCTAACCTACCATTCAAATATGGCGTTGCAATGATACCTATTTTTCACATCTGACTACATTGCTTCGCTCTTTTTCTTTGATCATGCAGACAAAACACAACAGACCTTTAATACACGAAATAAAATACGTTGTTTCTTTCTGTTTTTACGTGAATTTTTCCTATTTACAAATACTACTAAATGGCAAAATTTCGGTAGATGATGAACACACAAACACAGAGCAGTAGATTTGTTTATCACGTGCGTGATGTCGAAAATTACTTGTCTAATCGAAAGTTTTGTAATCATATTCTTCTCAACTCTCTTTCAATTTCTCTCTCTCTTAGGATATTTTTTTATAATGAAAAAAACGTTTGCTACATTAATTCCTTCGCATGAAAAACTTCAATTTTATTCATTTATTTATTGCTGATTTTTTAGTTGTTGTTTCATGACGTTTCTGTCAACTATTCAGTGTGAGAGATTTCCATCAATTTTTTGCCTTTGTTCTTCTGTGCCTATGGCTAATTTAACCCGAAAATTGTTAGTTCGAAGTACAGCATAGTTAACAATGCACCAGCGCAAGTGTATAATAGTTAAGTCTTGATTATTTAACCACATTCGATACTAAACCCTGTGCAAAGATTAGGTATTTACAGTTGTTAGTGCTCAACTCCGAAAATTTGAAATCATCTCAGTGTTTGGTAAGATGAAGACTACACAACTTTCCCTGGCGTACCCACCTTTTGTTAAAAGAGACACTTTAGGGCTAAGCAATTTAGTTAATAATTCTGTCAATTTAACAAATGTAACATTGCTGATTTTTGTGGCAATACATAATTGATGAATTTGATAGCAAACCATAGCAAATGTCTTCATAGCAAACGAACCTTTTTAAAATCGGTTCAATTCACGCAGCAGTTATTATGAAGATATTCGTATTGTCTGAAAATGTACTTTTGTTTTCAGGGTTTCAATTAAAATTGCTGATAGCGCTTTGTTAATATGCACTTTAATCTTACCATTTAACCGTTATTTGCTAATTCATATAATTATTTGCTGTTATTGTTGTGTTTGAATAAAATTTACTCAAATTATCTTCATTTTTCTCTTCTTTTTTATTTGAATTAGTTGTTTCTCTCAGAATTTCTCTCATAGTAAAAAACTGTTGTTTCTTTTGATGATTAATAATTTTGATGGTTAATCATATTTTTGATAGTTAATCATTTTTTTGATGCTTAATAATTTTTTTGATGATTAATAATTTTTTGATGATTAATCATTTTTTTGGTGCTTAATCATTTTTTTGATGCTTAATCATTTTTTGATGATTAATCATTTTTTGATGATTAATCATTTTTTTGATGATTAATCATTTTTTGATGTTAATCATTTTTTGATGGTTAATCATTTTTTGATGCTTAATCATTTTTTTGATGTTTAATATTTTTTTTGATAATTAATCATTTTTTGATGCTTAATAGTTTTTTTGATGATTAATAATTTTTTGATACTTAATAATTTTTTTGATGATTAATCGTTTTTTTGATGATTAATCATATTTTTAATGATTAATCATTTTCAACATAGCACTTTGGAATTCCTTTATTTTTCGTCACATAAAATAGGCTACAAACACTTTTTGCATATATATATATATATATATATATATATATATATATATATATATATATATATATATATATATATATATGTGTGTGTGTGTGTGTGTGTGTGTGCGTGCGCACATGTGCATGTTACATGATCGTAACATTTCTCACTGGAAAATAAATTCTTTACTTTTTAGCATGAGAAAAAATAAATTCGTTCCAACTTATTTTCATGTTCCTGATTAAATGATTAAAAATAAAAACGAAAAATATCGATGTACATTGTTATGTTGTTTTTTTTTGCTCGACTGGAAATATTTTTGTCATCTTCAAGGATGAAAATACTTTTGTTTTTAATCCTATTTTCTAACTTTGTAGTGTTTCTCCTTTCACAGATTTAGCTGTGGCTGTTAAAATTCAGGAATAGCTTGCTATTGCTTTTGTAATTAATAATTTTTCCGAGCAACACGTTTTTCGAAAATACAGCATTCCAGTGATAGTAATGGTTATGTTCTATCTGACATAAGTCTGAGTTTTCATTGCCAGTGCAACATTAGCGCAGGTTGTTTTCTCTTCAAATAAGTCAAAGTGTTACATGAAAGGGCTGTGCGTTCTCATGTAAGTAAGAAGACATACTAGATAAGTGAAAATGATATTAGGATAAGGCTAGAATCGAACCCTGTAGGCAAGGGTTAAAGATAATGGAAAATGGAATGTTAGAAATTCAGTCCATTGTTAATTTTATTAGAAATAGTTAAATATTGTTCATGTCAGAAAAAGAGTCGATTGTCCATTCTTTTAGAAATCTGAATATTAAATATGCCAGTTAAATGAATGCACAATGCGAGTTAAAATATATTGTTTAAAAATAGGTTAGAATTAGATTGAGGATTCTTTTGTTTACCAAAAGTGTGTTTGGACAAACATATGTAAAGCCATGTGAAAATTATTCACGTTTGAAAACCACGCTTCTGACGTCATAAACAAAGGAGATTTCTCAATATAGGAATCGAAGGGCTCGAAGTTAAAAGTCAGTTGATGAGTAAGAGTTGATGAGAGAGAGTGAAGGGAGGAAAAATAGACCATGTAAATCAAAGCTGAATTCCTGACATCACCGATCGGTCGATTGAAGAAATCAACTATGTTTGTCACTGTTGTCTCGTGTCGTCATTCCTTACAACAAAAAGGTAAATGTGTTTTTATCATCATCTTATACCGAACTCTTGTATAACCCTTCCAAGTATAATATGTCCTCCCCACCATCATCATAAGTAAAGTATCTCCTCCTCTCTATATGTGTATAACAACTGTTATAAATGTCCCCAAAGAATTGTCATTACCAACGTCATTCGTGTATTATATGTACCCTGTTATGTACACAATATGAACCTGCTACACAGCAAAAGTTCTTGTCGTCAGTGTTACAGTACCAATAATAAATAACACGACGAGAGTGTCTATATTTACAAGAGTGTCTATTTACAGAAGTACAGAATAATATGTTACAGAAATAATGATCCAATACTGATCCATCCTTCGTCATAGGCTCCTTTATACACATAGTGTCTGGAAGAATCCATTTAGTAAGGAAATAGGGTAGATAACCATCACACCGTAACTTTTACGAGAGCTCGTAAAGGCAAAATTCAGTGAATCTCTTCATCAGAAAATTTACAAAAAACAACAATTTTCTTTGTTTTTGAAATGTATTGATTTTTTTAATTAACTTCGTTATGAATCTTTAATTGTCCCCAAAGAAAAAGGAGCAGATAGTATGAATAAGACTCCGGGTGGCACTTTGCCTCGTACACCGCTGCTAGTATATATATATATATATATATATATATATATATATATATATATATATATATATATATATATATATAAATCTTATTGAAAATTAATTCAAATATTCAAAAAAAAAACAAAAAAACATTAAAAACATGTAAAGAAGGTATACAACATTTTTAATTATCCGCCAAGGAGTACAAATAAATTTGGAAGACCTTATTCTGCAGGGTTTCGAAAAATGCAATTATTCTCATCAAAATATACAATAAATTTTGCAGGTAAATGCATTAAAAGAAACTAAAAATATTAAATAAATCAGAAATATCTTACCTTTTAGGTCACTAATTGAGTATGGGTTACACGCAGAAAAAACTGAGTGTGCAAAGCGACTTCATATTTTTTTTAAATAAAATTACCAAAATTTTTTCTTAGAAGAAAATAACGCTATATCTCCCTCTCAATCTTTCTTCTTCAGTTTTTCGTTCTATTTTATAATAACTACTTGCCATGTTATTTATTATAGCTTATAATGGACTATTCCAAGTTTTTGTTTTATAGTTGGTTTTATTATCTTTGTTAATAAATAGAAAGAGAGAAAGAGAAAAGAAGAGAGAGAAAAAGAGAGAAAATCAGAAGCGAGAACAATAGGAAATGAATAAAATGAGAGAGGGTGAGAGTAATAGACTGAAACTAAGAGATGGGTAACTTCATGAATACATTTCAAATTCCAGCAAATTAGTAAAAAATGGATTTTTATAAAATATGACTCAATCACCAAACCAAGGAATAATTTAACATGAATTTTATGTGATTAAAATAAACTCATTTTTAGTATAATGGACAAATATTTGTACTTATAATAGAAATAATTGTTCTTGTCTTTTTTTTAACCTCAATAGTGTATGGTGTGCACGTTTGTGATTTAGTTTGCTTGCTGAATAAAACCTGATAAAAGGTAATGCCGTCTCCGATTTATATTCTAATATGGATGACAGTTTCCTCTTTTAATAAATGTATCGATGCATGAATGTACAATTAAGCGCATTATAAATCAATATTATGAATAACATTTGTCTTAGGTTTGCTGATTTGAGTCTACAACATTTTGGGACCGGCATCGTATTCATTCACTTGTATTAAGCCCCATGTGAAATTGATTAAACACACCACCTAGTGGTGGCATCACCATGGCTTTATGCGTTGAGGCTTGTTGTAAATATTGATCCAAATATTATTTGTCGCAATCTTCCTTGGCAGAAATTGAGATTTACAAACAGACCATCTTAAAATGTTTATTTCAATCTTTCTTGTATTTGTTTTGTAAAAATTATTTCATAAACGATTCGAAATAAAATACAAAAAACGAAAGAATAAAAACGATAATATCGTCAAGATTTTTAAAATGTCACCGATTGAAATATAGTAGTCGCTACAATTTTCAATATGTCTTAGCCATTATATGATCTTAGTGCATCTTGTCATCTTATTTCGTTCTTTCTAAATACCACATGATAACAATTAACTAGAATAACAACCCCTATACCCTGATTTTGGAGCGATTTTCTTCAGCTCATATATGGAAGTTTGTGAAACAAAATTTCTGTAATCGATAATAGAACTGATTATTTTTAATAATTTTTTTGTAATAAGTGATAATTTTTGGTCATTTAACATCAACATACTTTACTCTCAATTACTTACATTTGTAATTGTATTAAAAATATAAGAGATTTGTATGTGTGAGTTGAATCATGCTCCCGTGATAGAAGGAAAAGGAACAGATAAATAAAACCATCTTAGCATAATCTGCATATATAGAGGGATATTTCCAAATGATGCTTGTATGAATTAAGCAATAAAATATATAAAAATGGCCTTTTTATAAACTTTATATAAAAGGGACACAACTCTTTTGTTCAAGTGCAACGTATCTGCAACAAAACAAAATAGCAAACGCATATACTAATAATGATGATAATAATTCAATCGACTGTACCAATTTGTTAAAATAATGATGCACAATGCCTACTCTATCCAAATAGTACTTATTCCTTTAATATTTATTACATATAAACAGAGCAGCGGACATAATATAGCAATTGAATAATCGATTCATGTGTGGTTGCATTGAGCTGGCAAGAATTTATTCCATTTTTAAAGTAAAAATAAAATTTATTTGGTAAATGCATGATTCAACATTTGCCAAAAATATGAAGGATAAATTTTAATTGAAAAGTTCATAAAATTTTTCTTCAAGTTATTAGATTTAAAAAACCTGAATTGAAAACATCGGTAATAACATTACATTTGCAATAGAACACTCTATTTGCTCATTTCGGAAGTGAAACATTTTGAGTTGCAACAATTTTTGGAAAGTCTGTAACTATAAATATAAGAGATAAAAACATTAAAAAAAATTCTTAAATCCTCAAAGATAAATATACATTTCACTATCTATGGAAACTTAAGGAAAAACCTGGATCAAATAAAGCTTACATAGACAATTGATACTAGTTTCACTAATAGAATAGTGTGATTATAAGTTTTATTTTGATCTCCATTAAATATAAATCTGGCAAACTATTGAAAATAGTCAACTAACCTTTATCAGCATCAATTGTTAACGTTTGGTTATATTTGTGCATGTTTTGTTTTCGATTGAACGAGGCATATTTTTGAAGAGCATGTAATTAATGACCATTTCTGGAACACATTCTAATTAATTACAATATTGCAAATAAAACACGTGTAAAGAAAAATATCAGCTGCTGCACAAAAGACTTTTTATTAAAAAAACACAAATTGCCGTTTTTATGACGAAAAAGCCAAACAGAATAAAAGGATCAGCTAATTAAGAAAATGAAATAGCATCGCTCTGAGACTTTTATTAGTTTTACAGCAATTAGCGATCGATTGGGGCGAGAAATTAAATAAATGCCATCGAACACGAGGAAATGCTTTGTTTCCTCTGTTGTATATGAACCCACTTTTCGGTAATGTTAATTTTATATATATATATATACATATATATATATATATATATATATATACATACATTATATATATATATATATATATATATATATATATATATATATATATATATACAATTATTTAAACACAAGTTGCTATTTGACGGAAGGTAGGGGAGGAAATTTGTGAGTGATACCTCTCCCAACGCTAGCAATCGGGTTAGATGAACAAAACAGATTGTATTTTCAATTACAATTGTATGAATCACAACTATACAAAGCTATCTCATCTTAAATAATGTTCTTTATCCTATATTGGGGAGACTACTATATTTTTAGGACAAGACAACGATGATTTTGACTTTGAACTTCATTTTAGTTATTATATCACGTTTAAAACGATGTTTCATTCAGCCTTCTTTAGATTTTGTTTTGATTATTTATGCACAGTGATGTTTTCTCTATATTTAAATATGATTACTGTTGATTATTTGTTCACGTCAATGCTTATTAATTAAGGATTAACGAATATTTTCTATATTTAAGTTTTAATAATGGCTTATTGAATTATGAAAAAGATTTTACTTTAGGATGTTTTCCTGCATTACTGATTTTACAGACACTAACTGAATTATTTGCATTTCTTAAATATTAACTAAGTTGCCAGTTGCATCATGCCAGTTCTTTCAATATTTGATTAATAATTTTATAACATGACTTGAGTGCATCATTCAACTCATAGATACAATGCTTCTGTTTGTATACTTATGATTCCCGGTATGCATCGGATGGTGATTTCAAGAAGAACACCCACTACTTTCATTCCAGTATCTCTTCTAAAACTATGTGTTGGTAAAATCGCATAGTTTTAGATGCTTGGGAATCTGTTTTTTTTTTTTTCGTAATAACAAATCTTTTATTATCTTTTAATCTTCATCTTCACCTCTTATCTTACAATTATTTATTTTTCTAATCAAGTGCAGATAATACCAACATGCATTATGTTTCATGGCTTCCATTTTTTTTTACATCAATCAAATTCTCTGTTTATTTAGTTGTAATTACATGTTTTGGATGATTTACACCAACTCTTTCAGGAGTGACCATTCTTCACAATCAATATGATTCCATTCAATACAGACAGAATCTTAATTCTATTCTTCCATCATTATATTCATTTGATGCCTATATTTTCCATTTCACTTGAGTTGGGGTTTTGTTTTCTTTTAATTGTGTGATTATCATTTTGGGGTTTCGTCATTTTTCAACTTAATCAACAAAAATAGACAAAGCCTGTAAAAAGTGCACCATATAATCACACTTCCCTTCCTTACTAAATGCTTTGGCAGAACTGCACCATTGATAAACATTATCATCAGCCAAAACATCCTCATCATAAAGACCTGATGATCTCAGTGCTCGACGGATGTTTGCATTTCAACTTCTATAAAACTTTTATATACTCTGTGTAGAGCTCTAACGATATCATTATTTGTTTTAGCTTCTAACTTTGTCATGGGCAAAGTAAATGACAAAGCATTGTATATCCATAAAATCTTTGCGACGCTTTTATGCTTTAATGGTTTGAATGTTTACAGCAAAGTTTGTTCGAACTTTATTCATTTTAAAAAATGAATTGGAATCTGGAATTCCATAGAAGCCTCTTCCTAAAAAAAAGAACTCGTAACGCCATTTTTAACTAAAGTTATTCCTAATAAGGAATGTTCAGCGTCAATTGGAGATGCGAAGCTTTTGGCTTGTTAGACCATTATATTTCAGAAATTTCGTTTTATTATGGAAATCAAAATATCAATAGTGTCCTGTCCAAATTTTCACGCCACATTAATCAGTTGAAATTGAGTGAAAGTTACTTTGAATTTTGCACCAACACTCTATGCCAGAATTATTTTTCGATCACGCTTTTCATTTTCTAATATTTTCCTTCACTGATTCTCTCACGATCAAATTGTCATGTGCTCCAATTCTATTGCCACAAATCTAGCAGTAGTGATGTGTGTTTCAACTCTCATTCTTTTGTTATTTTCTTTATGTGATTAAAATAAAATATTTTATTAATATTGGAAATTTTTGTTTTAAATCTATAACGTGTTGGTCAAAAGATTAATGCCAGACAAATGTTCGTTATCTTTAATGAATTAAATTAACTCTGTGCTGAAAATAAATACAACCTTTGCTTGATTAAAAACTATTTCTTAAAGTAAATTGTTCATAGAATTTTCATCTTTATTTAATTTATGTCTGCCTTGTTTTCAGCTGGCATTTAAACTAGGATTAAAGTGTAGTTTTTGTTACGTTCTTACGGTCTGTGGGAAACAGACATGCTTTATTTTTGCTTCAATCTAGTATTTCTCTTTTGGGGGAGAGCTGAATTTGCCCATATAAAAAACCGAGCTGATGACTAATGTTTTCTTCGCAGGTAAAAACGGACTATTGTTCTCGTCAATGTTGATACATACATAGACTGTTTTAGCTTTCTTAAATCTTAATTCACGAATTAAATATTACGTATTATTATGTTAGCAACTATGCCGCTTATTAAATGGATATTCATAGGTGGACTTATCGTCTTTGTTAGTAGGAAAACTAAAAAGCTTGTTCAAGTCCTTTCGTCTCAGAGACTGTTTCACTCAACAAAGCAGCTGATTTTGGTGCTGTGAAAATCTCTCCTGCTAGATGCGGAATATATTTTTCCTAACCCAAATTAGCTGAAATACTTGGCAAAACTGGCATAAGTGAGATATTAAATCATACTAATCGTGTAAGTGATCATGAAATGTTTATGTGGAAAAAATAAAACGAAATAAGGTTCACACAGACAATTGAATGGAGAAGAGGTCGTGGGCAGATTAAAGATTCTCTAACAAAAGCGGGAGATATGAAATTCCGATAGATATATAAACCGAGTAAAAGTTTTAATTAAAGTTAATATTCAATATAATTTGCAATCTTCAGAAGAAGACACACGCGATCATGAAGTTTGAGTTATCTAATCTTGTTTGTTATATTAACGATTGTTTCCCTTTATGTTTTTTTTAAATTAATAATGGTAGTTTACCTCTACATTTATTCATCATGTTATTTCTCAAAGGCCGATTTCGAATGGAAAAAATTATTATACCTTCAGTGACAAAACGAACGACCACAGGTTTCTCACTTCCAGCAACAAATCCAAACCCCCTCTGTGGGTCTCTTGACAAAGTAACTTCTCGTGGTCTTGGTGGTTCCACATAATCCAGGTCTTCTCGAGGGTCTGCTCTCGTTGTGTACCGTTCAATATGGCTGAAAGAGAGAAAAGGGGATGGATAACAAAAAGTTCAATTAAGATTCAAATATTGTTATATGTAATGAAAGACGTATGTTGAAAAATACTTGCAAAATAGTTTTAATTTGATTAGTATTTGACTCTAATGTTGCTATGAAAACAATGCGGAAAGAATTCATATCAATCGTGCGCAGCATGTTAGCGACATCGATAAGCTCAGTTGTTGTTTTCTAAGGTTCACTAGTTAAAATTAAATGAAATTCTAAAACAATTACATTTTATTTTGTAATTTTATATTCAATTTCTGAGACGCAAGAAATGATATGTATTCAATCAGTTTGAATAAAAAAATAACCAATTTGTGTGTGATATATTAGTGGGTGGATGTGTTTGAGTACGTGTGTGAGTGTGTAGGATGGTATGTGTATATATGTATGCTCCTACATATATTTCTATGTATGTGCGTGTGTCTATGTGTATATGCCTGCGAACGTATGCGTGTGCATGTGTGTATGTACATGCATGTATATGTATGTGTGTGTGATTGTGTGTGAATGTGTGCTATACATGGGGAAAGAAAGTCATAAAAAACCATAAAAACCTTCACCAAATGGACCAAAAGCCCCCTCTTTGAAATTAACTCTGACCGGACACTACCAACACTTACTATTGGAGACAGAATGTCTGAGACCGCATCACTCTGAGAAACACATTTAGTATCAGCAGATGTAAAAATAACATTTCAAACTCCCATTAAAAAAAAAACTTTTCACGAAAATATCTGAAGAAAGCGAACCAACGCGTTATAAAAATATTTTAAATTAAAAATATGATAAAATGCTAAAAAACCCACAATTGTTGATGGCTACACTCTTTTAAATATACATTTTTTTCTCTCGTTGGAACTACACAATCATCACTTTAAATATCAATAACTACAAAGACAGAATGCTACCAACAAGAAAAAAAATCTCTGAAGGACCTGATGGATTCACAGACAAACCTCTCCATAGAACACAAACATCTCGAGGACGGATTGCAGCAAATAAGTGAGAAAATGGACAGGATAATCCAGCTCATTTCCAACCAACAGGATAAGAAAGAGATCCAAATTGAGGAAATCATTAACCAACTCAAAACACAACAAGAATACCTGGAATACTTTAGAAGACCATACATACAGAACGAATTACTAAAAACCAAGAAACAGAATCTCCAAAACTCGAACATCCTCCTTAAACAAAGAAAAATGGCTTTTTACCATGCAGTCAAATGCTGCGACACCGCAACAACATACAAGACATTTCTAACGATGGAGGACCAATTCATTCCATATAAATTCCGGGAAAAAATTACACCACAAGATACAGAGGAACAAGTGAAAATCAAAAAAGCCCTTAATATTTCAAAACTTCAGGCCGAAATTGACATATAGGAAGACAAGAAAGTACACTCTATGGAGAAGTACACGGAAATCGACAATAAAAAAATCAAGGAACTTTGCTCTAAGGAAACACACCAACCCCTCTTGGAACTCTGGGAATCTGAATGCAAAAAAGAGGAGGAAAAATCTAGGGAAATCATTGGACGTAAAATAACCTGGCTAAAAAAACTATCGGAAAAAGAAAGAAGTAAACAATCGACAAACACCTACAAGGACAACCAGGAGCAGAACACCCTTACACGATATCCACAAACACAGAGATCACATAACAAAAGTAAGAAACGAAACATACACCACACACAAACACATCCACACAACAGATACAACTACACACAAAGAAGCAACCACAATATATCCACGTCATACACAAATTCCCAACAACAAACCCAGCCAAAACGCACACTAATAACACCTCAAAATTACACAATAACCCACGCCCTTAACAAGCACAACACACCAGATAACATCCCATACAATACATCTCCACAAAAATACCCACATATATACAATCCTAAGCAATACAAACCAAACTATTACCACCCACATCAGCAAACACAATCAAAAATCCATTTCCACAGACACTACATCGCCAACACAAACAACCAAAGAATACCTTTACTAAACAACCCTTACCAAAATATCCCCACAATGCAAAACAACTACCACAGACATCACATAATTCAAAACACTGCCTACAACACTCACCCCTCATATCCCACACAAAGAAGCAAATCCCCAAGGCACCTACCCCATCAACGGGAACAAGTAGAATATTCCATGCAACACCAATAACAGCAAACAAACCTACCCTACAACAAACCCCGGCAACACAACCCCATACAACAATACATATATCCTCAACAGCAACACCAATTCCAACTGAAACACAACTATCCAACACAAACAACATATAATGACAATCCATTCAATCATTTATCACTGAACCCTCACAATAATGCACACAACACTTATTTTACAAGGAGACATCGCATCACCCTAAAACACACAACCTCTCAAAACAAGGAAACTAACAACCCCCACCATTTTTTAGGAAACTCCCACGGAACAACAATTCCAGGTTAGAAAAAATTAGACCCAAAATCATCAATGTATCCACATACCCCTTATCAAAGAACGAAACAGAAATACTGAAGCTGGGCCTCAAATTCTGTCCCAGCCCTAAAAGCAATATAGCGGAACTAAAAAAGGACCTTAAATAATTCGAACGGAAATTTAGACTAATAGAAACACTAGATTACAAAGGAGACAAAGATGATTCTTTAGTAAAAAACAACATATTTCCCTAACAAACAGAACAACATAAAAGAACTAAACACCTACTTCGAAAATCTCTGGAACCTTAACCTCCAAAAAAAAGACAAAACCACAAGCAACCTCACATATAAGCAAAACCAAGCACTCGAAAAGATCCGTAATAATAATGACATAATAATAAAAGAAGCTGACAAGTAGTAATCATGGACAAAACTTATTATGAAACAAAAATTACATACACATACACATACATACGTATAATTTCTAATTGTTTGTCTAAATGGTAATATACTAGATATGGATGTGCTCACCCGTGAAAGTGTGCGCGTGCTTTATTGTGCCTCTTTTGTTTTGTGTGTGAGGTTGCACATTTACCCAAGTATGCATGTGTGCAAGTGCATTTTATGTTCTGCCTATTTATGTGTATAATTATTGAGAAATATTTAAGGCGGAGTTGAACATTGCTATGAAGTTTTTTTCTTGTGTTAGTAAGTAGAAGTAGTTGTCAGTTTGGAAGATGGGCATTATCTCGAATCTGCCTCCACTGCATGTGTGTATACGTTGTGATACATGCAGGTGTCTATTTTTCGCGATTTTGATGTGGGATCGGTGTAGGGATACTCTATTACTAAGTTTTTTTTTGTGGCGCCTATGTAGGATTTATCGCATGTTGCACATTTTATTACATAGATCACGTTTTTTGAGGTGCAATCTAGTTTTTTTTTAAATTTTGAATGTTTGTATGGGGTTCGTGAATGTGTATGTGTTTCCCTCTAATATTATGTTGCAGACTCCACATCGTTGTTTGTTGCATTTCGTGACTCCTTTTGTTGTGTCTTGATTGCGTTTGGATGAGGTAAGAATGCGTTTTAGGTTTTTGAGTTGGCGTTTGCTTTTTATTATTTTTGTTGTTTTAAGGAAGTTATTTAGTTTGCTGTTTTGGTTAAGTAGGACGAGGTTTTTCGTTATCTCTGTGAAAAGCTCTTGGTTGCTTGTGTTGTGTGTGGAGACGTATGTTAGGATTTGTTCTTTGTTTCGTTCTTTAGGGGTTCTCAAATCTTCTACTGGTATATTTATCGCAAGTTGGATCCCTTTGTCTATAAGTTGTGGTGGGTATTTTCTTTTTCTTAGATTTATTCGTAGTTCCTTGAGTCGGATTGTCCGAAGGTTATTGTCCGTGATTATGGTGCAGATTCTACGTGCTAGGGTGTAGGGAATGGTTTTTATGCAGCTTTTAGGGTGGTGACTTTTAAAGTGTAGGTATTGTTGGGTGTCTGTAGGTTTGCGGTAAATGTCTATGATAATGTTATTGTCTTTAATCTTTATCAGTATATCTAGGAAGGGTAATTCTGTAGAGCTTTTTACTATGGTGAATTTAATTTTTGGGTGTAGGTTCTGGAGTATGGTGATGTCCCCCCATGTGGGTTTCCACAGGATGAAGCAGTCATCAAGGTATCTCTTCCAGGATTCTATAAACAGTCTTTTAGTGCTGTGGCCAAATTTTTGTTCTATCTTTTCATATACGGTTTCTTCTAGGTAGGCTAATGTAAGGGTTGCGTAAGTCGGTGCCATTTTCGTTCCCATTGCTGTACCTAGTGTTTGGATGTAGTTGCCATTGTTGAATTGGAAGGAATTATTATTTAGGATTATGTCTATACTATCGATAATGAATTGTTTGTGAATCTAGGATGTAGTGTTTATGCGTGTCTGTTGATCCAAAATATTATTGCTTCTTTTCCTAATTCATGGGTTATATTACTATATAAACTGCTAACGTCAAATGTAACTAATAGTGTCCCGTTTTCTACTGTATGTGGTAAGGTAGTAAGAAAGTGGATGTCGTCCCTTATGTAGCTCTTAACTTGATCTGTGAAAGATTGTAATAAGATGTCTATTAAGTTGCTAAGTCTGTTTGTCGGACAGGCTGGTCCTGCTACAATGGGTCTAAATGTAAGGACACTAGGGTTTGGAGCGCTAATATATTCTGAGTTTTGTGTATCGATGACAAGTTTTATTACCAAAACCCGATTACAAAGATTTTCCCAAATCTCAATACCCTGTGTATCAAATTTAGAGTCCGTAGACTGATAATTGACAGAGTTATTGCGTAGGGAAATGCACACACACACACACACACACACACACACACACACACACACACACACACACACGTTCACTTTTATGGATATATATATATATATATATATATATATATATATATATATATATATATATATAAAAATTAAGACTGTAAATTATATTTTATATGGATTATTGTTCGACAGAATATTTTCAATAAGAAATATAAAAAATATTAAAGTTTTATTTATGTATACAGTTTCAAAGAAATGCATCAGAGGAAGATATTAGCAAACGAATATTATAGCAAAGCTATGCATTTGCTGGTACTGACATAAATAGAAACAGCAATATATGAAAACTAATCATAAAAAAAAAATAGTGCAAAGAGTTCATGAACATGTATGCATGTAGGATGACCCTAGTTTTGTATTCTGAAGCACTCCAGTGAGGATACTGGAAAAACTCGCACACCCTGGACGCGCGAAATGGTCGTTAAGGATTAAGCGGTAGAGCATTTCTTGTTCAGCGCAAACTGATGCTTAGCAGTTTGTTTTGGTTTCCTTAAAGTAAGAGTTATTGTTTCTTTTGTTTTCCCAATCAAACTAATACTCCCCTTAGGTTGAATAATGTTCACAATGATGTCATTTATGTCGGATTTTTCTGTGGATATTTTGTTCTTTTCTCATAATATCGTGTTCGTCGTTATTATATTTCGTCATCCCTTCCTTAGCGAGTTTGTTTTTATAAATTCCTTAAAGTTTAATCGTTTGTAAAAATAAAGATCCCATAAACATGTTTTTAAAAATGCGTTCTGTTATTTATACCATGTGTTTGTGTTGCTTCCGGTTGAATGAGGAAAGATTTTCATGGACAATGGTCAAACATATCATCACAACACGTTTGATTTGTTTTGATTATTTTTTTTATCTAGTGTCGTGAATAACACAGGGTAAAGGCAGCAAAAGGCAGAGTCGAAGAATCTGTCCCAGTAGGCAAGCGACCAGATCCTGGCATCGCCCAGCCTGTAGTAGCAGAATTAGCAATAACCGAAATGAGGGGAAATAGAGAGCTTATCTCGGATACGTCTGTTGTGTTTCGGCCTGAGCGGAAGAGAGTCCCAAGATGGCGTCCATGGGTTTTTATTAGCGTTTACCCCATGCAATTATCATAGAATCTGTCTGCTCTCGTGCGATTATGCAAATACATAATTCCCGGTCGCTATATATATATATTCAAAACTAAGGTCTTTTATTTAATATTCAGTATGTGTATATAAAATGTAATGGTAGGATAAGAAATGTTCATAGTAAGGTTTATTGAGGCACAGTCACAATAACTATTCTAATTGCCTTTATTTATTCATATGAGTCGACAGAAACTGTATCCGAAACGTATTTCACTATCATTAGCTAACAATACCTAACACATTCATTCTGGCCTTCTATTCATTTGCCTTCTTCCTGTGACGACATAGTGAGTATTGTTTCTACTTAAGTACCTTCTCTATTGGATTGTAGTGTATAGTTCCTTAACTTCGTTTGTATACCTTTTAAAACGCGCCCAGGCTGGATTTATAATTCCTTTTAACGGTTTAATCACAAAATTCTCACTTAATCAGACAAAGAAGTTTCATCAATCATTGCCATTACTATTTCATACAGGATTTCAATCCAAAATTTTCACCAACTATCTACTTCATAATTTTTTCAATCTGTGTTTCATCAGCACAAATTTTCACATAAATCATTCTGACCAAATTTCATACGAAAAATACCAAACTCTGTTTCATATGTATGGACTTTCATTATTATGTTGCTATGGCCTATGCAATAAACTCTTATAAAACCTGTGTATCGTTTTATTGCAGGTCAATATTTTTGAAATTTGAAAATTGCTTATGAAGCAGAGAAATTCCACAAAAATCAGGGAAATAAGGCACCTTGTGATGCTCTTCCAGTGTTATACCAGATTTCACTTCTCTGCGTTTCATAGCAATTTCAAAATTAAAGAAATATTGACCTGCAATAAAGCGATACACTTTAACATATTAGAAACTTCTTCCTGCAATGATTTTGTCAAAATAAAAAGATATTCTTGAAAATTATGCTCATAAGATTTGACGTTGAAGTGTCACGCATCGTTTCATTTTAAGAATTGTATGCAATTAATGTAACAAACTATGTTAAGCTATGCAAATAATGTTAAGCCATGCAAACTATGTTAAGCTATGCAAACTATGTTAAGCTATGCAAACTATGTTAAGCTATGCAACAGAGATTTGAGTTTAGGAAACAGGAAGAAATCTGATGAAGCTTTCTGGTGAGGAAGGGGTTAAAAATCAAAGTCATCATTGGGTCTTTCATCTTTATATATTAAAGATGATAATTGAACTATGATTACGGCAACTTTTGATGCATAGCTGCATGTTCGATATAATTTAACATATGCAAATCAGTTCAGTCTAATTTGCATGATTGACGTTAGTCATCATGTTGCCATTTTTCTTTGATTATAATGGTCAATAATGATTTGTAAATTTTCGATAGTTTTCATTAAAGATTTCTCGATAAACTTTATTTCCCCATATTCCATATTAAATATGAATCAAGTCTAAACATCTCGCCATAGTAAATGCTTTGAATGACAATCGTCAGAATGAGGTAGGGAGTATGTAGTCACAACTTGGTAATAGGCACATTTCTCATACAAACATGGACTTCGATGTTTACATAAATTCAAAGGTATAAATGATAGCTCTTAAAAATAAAAATCCTAATATTTACACAAAATTATGACCTGCCTTGATAAACTCTTCAAAATAGTAGATGACTACCCAATAAAATGGTGATAAATAACATGATGGTAGTCACCATATTTTGCAAAAATGTATAAACTAAGCAATAATGCACCAAATTCGAAAAATTGATTAAAGATTAAAATATTAACATAAAAAATATACACTTATAAGCGTTTTACCAATAAGAGAAAATGAACATTCACGCTGGTTTGTTTTCAAAGTTATTGTATTGACAATACTGTTAACAGACTATTGATAATAATATTAACAGATTGTATCGACAATAATGTTAACAGATTTTACTGACAATAATGTTAACAGATTGTATTAAGAAAGTTGTTAACCGATTGCATCGACGATAATGTTAACAGATTGAATTGACAATAATGTTAACAGATTGAATTGACAATAATGTTAACAGATTGAATTGACAATAATGTTAACAGATTGAATTGTGAATAATGTAAACAGATTGAATTGACAATAATGTTAACAGATTGAATTGACAATAATGTTAACAGATTGAATTGACAATAATGTTAACAGATTGAATTGACAATAATGTTAACAGATTGAATTGACAATAATGTTAACAGATTGAATTGACAATAATGTTAACAGATTGAATTGTGAATAATGTTAACAGATTGAATTGACAACAATGTTAACAGATTGAATTGTGAATAATGTTAACAGATTGAATTGACAATAATGTTAACAGATTGAATTGACAATAATGTTAACAGATTGAATTGTGAATAATGTTAACAGATTGAATTGTGAATAATGTTAACAGATTGAATTGTGAATAATGTTAACAGATTGAATTGTGAATAATGTTAACAGATTGAATTGACAATAATGTTAACAGATTGAATTGACAATAATGTTAACAGATTGAATTGACAATAATGTTAACAGATTGAATTGTGAATAATGTTAACAGATTGAATTGACAATAATGTTAACAGATTGAATTGACAATAATGTTAACAGATTGAATTGACAATAATGTTAACAGATTGAATTGTGAATAATGTTAACAGATTGAATTGTGAATAATGTTAACAGATTGAATTGTGAATAATGTTAACAGATTGAATTGTGAATAATGTTAACAGATTGAATTGTGAATAATGTTAACAGATTGAATTGACAATAATGTTAACAGATTGAATTGACAATAATGTTAACAGATTGAATTGACAATAATGTTAACAGATTGAATTGACAATAATGTTAACAGATTGAATTGACAATAATGTTAACAGATTGAATTGACAATAATGTTAACAGATTGAATTGACAATAATGTTAACAGATTGAATTGTGAATAATGTTAACAGATTGAATTGACAATAATGTTAACAGATTGAATTGACAATAATGTTAACAGATTGAATTGTGAATAATGTTAACAGATTGAATTGACAATAATGTTAACAGATTGAATTGACAATAATGTAAACAGATTGAATTGACAATAATGTTAACAGATTGAATTGACAATAATGTTAACAGATTGAATTGACAATAATGTTAACAGATTGAATTGTGAATAATGTTAACAGATTGAATTGTGAATAATGTTAACAGATTGAATTGACAATAATGTTAACAGATTGAATTGACAATAATGTTAACAGATTGAATTGTGAATAATGTTAACAGATTGAATTGTGAATAATGTTAACAGATTGAATTGTGAATAATGTTAACAGATTGAATTGACAATAATGTAAACAGATTGAATTGACAATAATGTTAACAGATTGAATTGACAATAATGTTAACAGATTGAATTGACAATAATGTTAACAGATTGAATTGACAATAATGTTAACAGATTGAATTGACAATAATGTTAACAGATTGAATTGACAATAATGTTAACAGATTGAATTGTGAATAATGTTAACAGATTGAATTGTGAATAATGTTAACAGATTGAATTGTGAATAATGTTAACAGATTGAATTGACAATAATGTAAACAGATTGAATTGACAATAATGTTAACAGATTGAATTGTGAATAATGTTAACAGATTGAATTGACAATAATGTTAACAGATTGAATTGACAATAATGTTAACAGATTGAATTGTGAATAATGTTAACAGATTGAATTGACAATAATGTTAACAGATTGAATTGACAATAATGTTAACAGATTGAATTGACAATAATGTTAACAGATTGAATTGACAATAATGTTAACAGATTGAATTGACAATAATGTTAACAGATTGAATTGTGAATAATGTTAACAGATTGAATTGACAATAATGTTAACAGATTGAATTGAAAATAATGTTAACACTTGTCAAAACACATTGATAAATATGAGGAGAAAAAATTTAAAAGAAAACCAACATATCACGAAACCGTCAACGGCTATTCAAAGTTCCCCTTTTTGGGGAGCTGAATTTTCCCCACATTAAAAACTGACCTTGTGTCTTACTTTGCTTTCGTTGGGAGGCAAGTAAATAGAAACTGTCAACCGCTACGTTTAGAGAATGAGGAGTTAGGGCTAGGGTTTAACGAAGTTTTGCTTTTTAATTCATATATTTTTTCTCTCTAAAGTCAGAAACATTTTCTATCGTTTCCAAGGTTTGACATGCTTCTCATCAGGGAAAGGTTTCATTTCTGTTAATTAGGAAAAAACTCTTTCAAGAGTTTTTTTTTTCGATTACATTCTAAGACTTATGCTGAATCGAATCACTATGAACTCAACTGAACTGGGCTAGACTCACATGCTATACTGCTACTTTTATCTCTCCTCGTTTCTCTGTTTTTCTCTGTTTTTCTCTGTGGCAGAAACTGGTCTGTGCTGTTATCTATGCAGATCTGTGAGTGCTGGGTAGTGTGTTCTTCTTTCAATGGACCAACTAGCTTTCGCCATGAGTTAATTCCTCTAATTAATTTCCTTTTAACATCAAATAACACAAATCTTTCAAATAAATTCCTTTTGTCATCAAATAAAACAAATTCTACAATAAATTCCTTTTATCTACACGGCAAAAATATTTTCTCTTACGTCACAAAAAACAGACTTTACAAAACAATAACTCATTTGGTTTTGCTCCTTAACTAATTTGCACACACACACACACACACACATTCTTGTCCACGTGAATTTGAAGGAAGACACACACACACACATCATCATCCTCGATATGCACTAGTGCACGTATTGCTAGTGCAATCAGGACTCTTTGGTATTTTAGGAAGTATGCTGGCCTAGGGGCTGAATCTTTTGAAACCAGCTACACCAATGAAATGCTGCTCAAGTGAAAATGCTGCAATAGGCTTATCGTGGGAATCAATAAAATCCTGGTCCTTGATATTATAGATCGTATAGACTGGAAGAAGCTACAATTTTACTCGTGAACTTTGACAATCAGTATGTAACTAGAATAGCAAGAAGTGTGAATAATAATATTGCCATCCAGCCAACAAAACCCAGATTAAGAGTGAAAACTTTTGAACATTTTTTGATGTTGGCAAGTGGACAGTAGAGTTGCAATGGACCATAGGATCATCTACGTTGAAAAATCAGGTTAGTTGCTATGAAAGTATTCTAAGGGGAGATAAGACAGTTTGAGAAGAAAGTTGAGAGGTGGATTGACAAAGAATACCATTGTCAGGAAAGGTTGAAGCAGGTCTACCACTTATGGCAGTGGTTCAACCTACCAAAAAGAAAGTCAGGTCAGTGTTTGATTTTTGAGATTTAAGCAATATCTGGTCTGCCACACTAAAGATGGGGATCGATATATGTGAAGATATCATGAGGAGATGAAGGAGAATTGAGTAAGCAACCACACTTGTAGACTTAAAGTCGATCTTCCTTCAAATTCATGTCGACAAGAATCTACATTGATCTTATATGATGATGTACTAGTGAATGAGACAGAGGTGACTGCAGAAAGGGTTCATTTCAACACGTGAACTGACAGCTAAACCATCAGAATCATTAGAAAAACGGAATGGCACTGGAATTGAATGGAATAAGATGGGAAAGCTGATGTTTGGAAGAGGAAACGAGATCCCTGAATTCATGGATTGGTTAATCAAGCTAAAACTTTTCTCGGTGGAAATTGGTTGGTCATTACTCTATAGTAATGTCTATGAAAAAAGAATGATAGTGCCCACATCAATGTTGCAAAGCTCGATGCTATGGTGATGGGCATCAAAGATATGGATCTGTTGTCCTGTGTAATAGAAGATCCAAAGGATCTTTGTATTATGTATCATTTTAAGAAGGAAAGTACTTTGCATCTGGCAAGGAATGTGAATCTAAACATCATAATCGAAGATTTTCAGGAAGCGGTGGAGCAATGTAGGGAGTGTCATGCACCGTCCAGGCACAATAAAGGAGATGCATGCAACAGAAAATTTGAATCAAATGGCCTCTCGATTCCACATATTACCGCTATGAAGCATATTTAACTGTGATTAACTGTGAACCTAGAAGAACAGCGATATGGTGAAAAATTAGAACAGAAATTAGAGAAAAAAAATTTTTTTGAAGGGAGGAGGGCAGTAGAAGAGGTTCTATGTGCTTCCGCTAAAAAATCTTTAGAGAGTTGCATGAGAATTGAGTGTTAGGCAATATTTTAGATCTGCATTCCACCCAAGCAGCGATGCAATCAAACTATAAAATCTATGGCAGCAAAAAGACAAATTTCAAATGTTCGCTGTACAACTTATTGGGGAGAATAGTGAGGTATTATCTAAAAACAAATTGTCAGTTAACAGAGTGCAACATCATGGTCTAGATATATGGAACGTTTCCTTACTATCAGATGAAATCTCCCTAAGAAAATACTATCAGATGAAATCTCCCTAAGAAAATACTATCAGATGAAATCTCCCTAAGAAAATACTATCAGATGAAATCTCCCTAAGAAAATACTATCAGATGAAATCTCCCTAAGAAAATACTGTGCAAAGGTTGTAATGCAAATGATGATGCCCAGCTTGGATGGTAGATTATGAAAGTAACTATTTATCTAGCAAGTAACAAAAGTATAGGAGGAACTCAAATTTCTGGATGAGTTTTTGTAGTGTGTAAGGTTTGGTTATAGGCACAAAACAAAACCCATACAGGAAAAGTAGTGAGGGTTGATCTTCTTTGAAAATCAGCATTCTAAATCTTATATATTTTTTTGTCTGGGCTGGAACCTCCTTCGTAGTTATATGTGGGAAGTTTATATTATTCAAGGCCAAACACACAATCAAAACACTACCTTCTATATTAGTCTACACCTACAGCTCGGATATTCATATTTTCTAGTCATTTTTTTGCCTACTCTATTTGCCAACCCTATCAATTACTTCACCTCTATATACTCATAACTGTATCTATTTACTATTACAAGATGATCTTTGACGAATATTTAATAACTCCTTAATAACCACTCTGACTTGAAATATTATTAAATCTCACTGCTCATCTATTATTGGCAGCTTATTTATTTGCAAAATTTCTATTTATTAAGCAAATTTTTCTATAAACTACAATCTACAAAACATTTGCCACTTTGACATGTAATTCTAACCGAAAATGTGATCAGTCTATTGTCAGCTTAAAATTATTTTAAGAAAAAAATTCAATTTTTACCTTGTTATAAAGTCAGCTACCACCGTCTCACCATACTTCCTTTTGCAGAACAGACAGATAAATCGTATTAAAAACCTTTCAGACTAAAAACTTTAATCTAGAATTCTCTAAGATTTTAAAAGGAACCATAAAATCTACTTTATATTTGCTAAGTATAGCTTTATATGGCAACAAACAAGAGACATCGACAAAGAGTGTGTTCAATGATGCAGAATGAATGATGAGAAAAGATTTTATATTCAGATTGTTGACATATTCATTTGTTTTCAAAACTAGTAGACACCAAATCGTTATGAAGATCTCTGTATCTATTATTCAACATGAGAACGACCCACTAGTACAAGACTCAGTTCGCAAAGGAGATCGGTAGTGTTAAACTGTCTTATAACAATGCTCTCTAATCAAGTGAGCTCTCTTGCAACACTAATTCTAATTTTATTTTTGCTATTTTTGTCATAACAGGTCATTTTTCTTTGCTCCTTTGACAAGTTTTATTAGAAGAGTTTAATTGGAAATCACATGACCACAAACATTTCTTCACTAAGTTGTTATAGCACTTGTTTAGATGTGCTTTATTTTTCTTAGTTCAACAAACATTTGTGGTCATGCATTCCTATGACCAAGCCATTAGAGTAGTACTTGAGAATCATTGCCTCAATTGTTCATGAGAAATAACAAGAAAAAATAGAAAATGTTATGCACACACACACACACACACACACACACACACACACACACACACACACACACACACACACACACACACACACACACAGAATAATGGAAATAGTATTCCGACAAAATAGAGAAATATAAAAAGGAACAAACCGAGTTATGTGTTCATCAACGTTTCGTCTTTATTTCGAGACTCTTTGAAATGAAATGAGGAAAACAGAAACACCAGTACAAATATTTGAACATTTTTTTGTGAAAAGTGTGACGCTGTTTCCCCCCCCCCCCTTTTTAAAATTTCGAACGTATCTTTTTCTGTTACTGAAATAGAACAGCGTAACACTTTTCACAAGAAAATTTTAAAATATTTGTGTTGGTGTTTTTGTTTTCTTAATTTCATTCATCCAGAGGAAGTCTCGAAATAATGACAAAATCTTGATGATTCATAACTGGATTTGTTCCTTTTTTTATTTATCTCTCTCTATATATACAAGATTTGTTGTTGATTTTAAAGATATTAACAGCTTCGAAACGCTGTTATTTATTTATTTAGCTACCTAAAAGCTCTTTTTGTTATTCATAATGTATGAAAAAAAAAAGGAAATTAAATAAAGAAAAATATTTGTTTGAACTCCTGCTTTCCCACGACTAACTTTCTTATGATTAACTCTTCCATGACTAACTTTCTTATGACTAACTCTTCCATGACTAACTTTCTTATGACTAACTCTTCCACAACTAACTTTCTTATGACTAACTCTTCCACAACTAACTTTCTTATGACTAACTCTTCCATGACTAACTTTCTTATGACTAACTCTTCCATGACTAACTTTCTTATGACTAACTCTTCCACGACTAACTTTCTTATGACTAACTCTTCCACAACTAACTTTCTTATGACTAACTCTTCCACAACTAACTTTCTTATGACTAACTCTTCCACGACTAACTTTCTTACGACTAACTCTTCCACAACTAACTTTCTTATGACTAACTCTTCCACAACTAACTTTCTTATGACTAACTCTTCCATGACTAACTTTCTTATGACTAACTCTTCCATGACTAACTTTCTTATGACTAACTCTTCCACAACTAACTTTCTTATGACTAACTCTTCCATGACTAACTTTCTTATGACTAACTCTTCCATGACTAACTTTCTTATGACTAACTCTTCCACAACTAACTTTCTTATGACTAACTCTTCCATGACTAACTTTCTTATGACTAACTCTTCCACAACTAACTTTCTTATGACTAACTCTTCCATGACTAACTTTCTTATGACTAACTCTTCCACAACTAACTTTGTATGACTAACTCTTCCATGACTAACTTCCTTATGACTAACTCTTCCATGACTATCTTTCTTATGACTAACTCTTCCACAACTAACTTTCTTATGACTAACTCTTCCACAACTAACTTTCTTATGACTAACTCTTCCACAACTAACTTTCTTATGACTAACTCTTCCATGACTAACTTTCTTATGACTAACTCTTCCACAACTAACTTTGTATGACTAACTCTTCCATGACTAACTTTCTTATGACTAACTCTTCCACAACTAACTTTGTATGACTAACTCTTCCATGACTAACTTCCTTATGACTAACTCTTCCATGACTATCTTTCTTATGACTAACTCTTCCACAACTAACTTTCTTATGACTAACTCTTCCACAACTAACTTTCTTATGACTAACTCTTCCATGACTATCTTTCTTATGACTTACTCTTCCACAACTTACTTTCTTATGACTAACTCTTCCACAACTAACTTTCTTATGACTAACTCTTCCATGACTATCTTTCTTATGACTAACTCTTCCACAACTAACTTTCTTATGACTAACTCTTCCACAACTAACTTTCTTATGACTAACTCTTCCACAACTAACTTTCTTATGACTAACTCTTCCATGACTAACTTTCTTATGACTAACTCTTCCACAACTAACTTTGTATGACTAACTCTTCCATGACTAACTTTCTTATGACTAACTCTTCCACAACTAACTTTGTATGACTAACTCTTCCATGACTAACTTCCTTATGACTAACTCTTCCATGACTATCTTTCTTATGACTAACTCTTCCACAACTAACTTTCTTATGACTAACTCTTCCACAACTAACTTCCTTATGACTAACTCTTCCATGACTATCTTTCTTATGATTAACTCTTCCACAACTAACTTTGTATGACTAACTCTTCCATGACTAACTTTCTTATGACTAACTCTTCCACAACTAACTTTGTATGACTAACTCTTCCATGACTAACTTTCTTATGACTAACTCTTCCATGACTAACTTTCTTATGACTAACTCTTCCATGACTAACTTTCTTATGACTAACTCTTCCATGACTAACTTTCTTATAACTAACTCTTCCACGACTAATTTTCTTATGACTAACTCTTCCACAACTAACTTTCTTATGACTAACTCTTCCATGACTAACTTTCTTATGACTAACTCTTCCACAACTAACTTTCTTATGACTAACTCTTCCATGACTAACTTTGTATGACTAACTCTTCCATGACTAACTCTTCCACAACTAACTTTCTTATGACTAACTCTTCCACAACTAACTTTCTTATGACTAACTCTTCCACGACTAACTTTCTTATGACTAACTCTTCCATGACTAACTTTCTTATGACTAACTCTTCTATGACTAACTTTCTTATGACTAACTCTTCCACAACTAACTTTCTTATGACTAACTCTTCCACAACTAACTTTCTTATGACTAACTGTTCCATGACTAACTTTCTTATGACTAACCCTTCCATGACTAACTTACTTATGACTAACTCTTCCATGACTAACTTTCTTATGACTAACTTTTCCATGACTAACTTTCTTATGACTAACTCTTCCACGACTAACTTTCTTATGACTAACTCTTCCATGACTAACTTTCTTATGACTAACTCTTCCATGACTAACTTTCTTATGACTAACTCTTCCACAACTAACTTTCTTATGACTAACTCTTCCACAACTAACTTTCTTATGACTAACTCTTCCATGACTAACTTTCTTATGACTAACTCTTCCATGACTAACTTTCTTATGACTAACTCTTCCACAACTAACTTTCTTATGACTAACTCTTCCATGACTAACTTTCTTATGACTTACTCTTCCATGACTAACTTTCTTATGACTAACTCTTCCATGACTAACTCTTCCACAACTAACTTTCTTATGACTAACTCTTCCACAACTAACTTTCTTATGACTAACTCTTCCATGACTAACTTTCTTATGACTAACTCTTCCATGACTAACTTTCTTATGACTAACTCTTCCATGACTAACTTTCTTATGACTAACTCTTCCATGACTAACTTTCTTATGACTAACTCTTCTATGACTAACTTTCTTATGACTAACTCTTCCACAACTAACTTTCTTATGACTAACTCTTCCACAACTAACTTTCTTATGACTAACTGTTCCATGACTAACTTTCTTATGACTAACCCTTCCATGACTAACTTACTTATGACTAACTCTTCCATGACTAACTTTCTTATGACTAACTTTTCCATGACTAACTTTCTTATGACTAACTCTTCCACGACTAACTTTCTTATGACTAACTCTTCCATGACTAACTTTCTTATGACTAACTCTTCCATGACTAACTTTCTTATGACTAATTCTTCCACAACTAACTTTCTTATGACTAACTCTTCCACAACTAACTTTCTTATGACTAACTCTTCCATGACTAACTTTCTTATGACTAACTCTTCCATGACTAACTTTCTTATGACTAACTCTTCCATGACTAACTTTCTTATGACTAACTCTTCCACAACTAACTTTCTTATGACTAACTCTTCCATGACTAACTTTCTTATGACTTACTCTTCCATGACTAACTTTCTTATGACTAACTCTTCCATGACTAACTCTTCCACAACTAACTTTCTTATGACTAACTCTTCCACAACTAACTTTCTTATGACTAACTCTTCCATGACTAACTTTCTTATGACTAACTCTTCCATGACTAACTTTCTTATGACTAACTCTTCCATGACTAACTTTCTTATGACTAACTCTTCCATGACTAACTTTCTTATGACTAACTCTTCCACAACTAACTTTCTTATGACTAACTCTTCCACAACTAACTTTCTTATGACTAACTCTTCCATGACTAACTTTCTTATGACTAACTCTTCCATGAATAACTTTCTTATGACTAACTCTTCCATGACTAACTTTCTTATGACTAACTCTTCCATGACTAACTTTCTTATAACTAACTCTTCCACGACTAATTTTCTTATGACTAACTCTTCCACAACTAACTTTCTTATGACTAACTCTTCCATGACTAACTTTCTTATGACTAACTCTTCCACAACTAACTTTCTTATGACTAACTCTTCCATGACTAACTTTCTTATGACTAACTCTTCCATGACAAACTTTCTTATGACTAACTCTTCCATGACTAACTTTCTTATGACTAACTCTTCCATGACTAACTTTCTCATAACTAACTCTTCCACGACTATCTTTCTTATGACAAACTCTTCCACAACTAACTTTCTTATGACTAACTCTTCCACAACTAACTTTCTTATGACTAACTCTTCCATTACTAACTTTCTTATGACTAACTCTTCCATGACTAACTTTCTTATGACTAACTCTTCCATGACTAACTTTCTTATGACTAACTCTTCCACAACTAACTTTCTTATGACTAACTCTTCCATGACTATCTTTCTTATGACTAACTCTTCAATGACTAACTTTCTTATGACTAACTCTTCCATGACTAACTTTCTTATGACTAACTCGTCCACAACTAACTTTCTTATGACTAACTCTTCCATGACTAACTTTCTTATGACTAACTCTTCCATGACTAACTTTCTTATGACTAACTCTTCCACGACTAACTTTCTTATGACTAACTCTTCCATGACTAACTTTCTTATGACTAACTCTTCCATGACTAACTTTCTTATGACTAACTCTTCCATGACTAACTTTCTTATAACTTACTCTTCCACGACTAATTTTCTCATGACAAACTCTTCCACAACTAACTTTCTTATGACTAACTCTTCCACAACTAACTTTCTTATGACTAACTCTTCCATGACTAACTTTCTTATGACTAACTCTTCCACAACTAACTTTCTTATGACTAACTCTTCCACAACTAACTTTCTTATGACTAACTCTTCCATGACTAACTTTCTTATGACTAACTCTTCCACAACTAACTTTCTTATGACTAACTCTTCCATGACTAACTTTCTTATGACTAACTCTTCCATGACTAACTTTCTTATGACTAACTCTTCCATGACTAACTTTCTTATGACTAACTCTTCCACGACTAACTTTCTTATTACTAACTCTTCCACGACTAACTTTCTTATGACTAACTCTTCCATGACTAACTTTTTTATGACTAACTCTTCCACAACTAACTTTCTTATGACTAACTCTTCCATGACTAACTTTCTTATGACTAACTCTTCCACAACTAACTTTCTTATGACTAACTCTTCCATGACTAACTTTCTTATGGCTAACTCTTCCACAACTAACTTTCTTATGACTAACTCTTCTATGCCTAACTTTCATATGACTAACTCTTCCACAACTAACTTTCTTATGACTAACTCTTACATGACTAACTTTCTTATGACAAACTCTTCCACGACTAACTTTCTTATGACTAACTCTTCCACAACTAACTTTCTTATAACTAACTCTTCCATGACTAACTTTCTTATGACTAACTCTTCCATGACTAACTTTCTTATGACTAACTCTTCCATGACTAACTTTCTTATGACTAACTCTTCCATGACTAACTTTCTTATGACTAACTCTTCCATGACTAACTTTCTTATGACTAACTCTTCCATGACTAACTTTCTTATTACTAACTCTTCCATGACTAACTTTCTTATGACTAACTCTTCCATGACTAACTTTCTTATGACTAACTCTTCCATGACTAACTTTCTTATGACTAACTCTTCCACAACTAACTTTCTTATGACTAACTCTTCCACGACTAACTTTCTTATGACTAACTCTTCCATGACTATCTTTCTTATGACTAACTCTTCCACGACTAACTTTCTTACCACAGGCCCAATAAACGCCTTAGGAATCGGGGGGTTCACTTGTTTAAAAAAGTATAATGCTCACCTTATGCCGGAGTGGCCACTTTTGTGATAGACAGACTTCATTCAAGGTGTCAAGATGCAGCATGATTGCTTCCCTCATCAATGCTATATTCACTTCTTTTTAGCACAGCATCGAACTCCTCCAGGTTTATATGCTGCATATCTCCTTCTTTTCGTAACCAGCTAGCATCATCAACGGTGGCTCCATTGTGCTCCAGCGATATTTCAGTGGCTAAGGAGCTTGCATCATTCCATACATCCAGTTCAAAACCATCCACACACCTCTTTTCTTGTACGAGGTCTTCTTGGTGCACTCTTATAGCAATCTCTTCAATCATTGCTGTTAATGGGCTATCAGTTAACTTGTCATCCCAGCCTTTTGTCACATCCACTATTCTTGCTGCAGCTATCTTGAACCACTTAACCACTGGAAAATGCCCAACCAACTTCCCACAAAATGAGAATACACTTCGTTTGGTAAGAACAGAGGAAACACTGGGAACCTCGTTTCCTCATCCTCATATCAGACTGCTGCTCCTTTCTTGAATTGATAGGCCAAGTACACTCGCACTGTTTTTCAGAGGCTCCAGTTCTTTGCTTGCTAATCCAAAATTGGCCAAATGCTGTTTCACTTAGGTTATGGAAACCGCATCTTCATTAATAACGCATCGTCAATAGACATCAATGTTGCCTGCCAGATATTGTTTTCCTTGAGAGTGTAGCTTCAACAATAGCTTGCATGATGCAGGCTGCTACATTGAGCCTAAACCCCATGCATGTAAGGCAGTGCCTCTTTCCTTCAAAGATTACAATCTGGTACAGCCATAAGGATTTAAGCACACGCACTAGTAGATAGTAGATAGGCCCTTTGAAGGTCAAGTAACAACACATTGGAGCCTTTCCTCCCCTATTCTCTTAGCTTTTGTTTGCAAACATCAGCATGTGCTGTATAAGCTTCAACATGTTCATTTAGATCATGAAAGTCCAACACTGGGCGAACCTTGGACTTATTCTCTCGAAATCAGCACTTAATGGAATCAGACCCTTCAGAGAACTAAGCTCTTCCTTAGAATAGGGAAGTAGCCATTTAGTGCACAATCACATCTCCAATTCATGATGGTACTCATGTCAAAGGAATATCTGCCGGAACTTCTTACACACTCAAAATCTACAAGGCACAAACATTAATGACATATGCAAGATTATACAATTCATCTTAACACAGAACAACTTCACATTCAACAACCAACACTATCTACAAATAAAAGGCACAACCATGGGAACAAAAAGGGCTCCCAGCTATGTCAACACATGCATATATTTGAATAGAAATACATTCACACTTACCACCTAAAACCATTACATGACTATATGTACATGTATGACATCTTCCTTATTTGGCCACATGGTGAAGAGGCATTTATGGACTTCTATCAACACATTAACAGCTGTCACAACAGCATAAAATTCTACAGAACATTCCACCACACACATCCTATTTGTTGACGTTGTAGTAAATATCACCAACAATCACATCACCACATCACTTTACACCAAACCCATCGATGGCCATGGTTATCTTAATTTTAATAGTTGTCACCTTATCAATATAAAAAAAATCTATTATCTACAGCCAGTGCCTATGTGTCAAAAGAATTTGCTCAAACCCAATCGAGTACGAAAGACAAGTAGGAATTTTAGCCAACTACTTCTTTCATAGAAATTACGCTCTTAGAATAATTAAAAAACAATTAGGAAAGCAGAAAATATAAGCAGGCTAAATCTACTTACATACAAATGCAACATATCATCCTCAAAAATACCAATGGTATTTGATTACAACAACAATACTGATAAACTTCACAAACTCCTTAAACAGGTATGCAGACAACTGCAGCATGACCCCACCTTCAACACAATATACAAAACGCTTCCACACAGTGCAAGAAGACAGCCCCCGAATCTACGGTCACTACTAACATCCACAAAAATACACAACATTTTCGCACCTCAAGGAAACAAAATATGCAACAAACCCAGGTACAAAGTGTGCAAACACATTAATACTAACGACATATTCACATCTCCAGGCACAAACATTCAACTTAATCTCCCCTCCCCCCGCTCACCTGCAACAGTCCCAATGTAGTCTACATGATATACTGACCGAGATGCACAAAGGGTAAATATAGGGGGGAAGTCGAGAGTTCTGTTTATGACTCAACAACCACAAACCAACAATTAGGGACAAACCCACACAGCATACAATAGCAGTCCACTATACCCCCCCGACCACAGTATAGCCAACATAAAATGCATCTTTTTTTCGGACACAGCGAAAAAGAAGACAACATGTAAAGAAACTCATTTTGAGACTTAACACCCGCATCTCTTGTCTCAAGAAAGATTTGGGACCATTAAATGAATACTCTTTTTATAAAATCTAAACCAACCAAAGACATTTTCCTACAGAGCACAGGACAGAATGAGTATGCAGGGTTGAATAACAGCTTAGCATTCCTCACTAGGAGTTTGTTTTTGTTTTTGCAATGCTTTGTTTTAGTTTTTTTAGTTTCCATGTATTTTAATTTTCAACATAAATTTAATTCCATTTTACGAGCATGCATGTGCGTGCCCACAAATGCACAGGTGTATATATGTGTGCGTTACCTATTCTCACTCATAAACCCAATATACTATAGTACCCGTCTCTGAAGATATACGGGATTAAGTTTATTATTATTATCATTATCATTATCATTATTATTATTGTTATTGTTGTTGTTACTACAACAACTACTACTATTATTAACATCTTGTTTAAGCATTGCACTATATCTAACTTCCAGTTTTAATTCCAACATTTCTCTAATCGGCATAGCGAGCTTTCAATTTTTGTGATGACTTCTAATTTAAAAACAATGCAACGTATTTATTATTATAGAAGCGATTATCTATCAATTATTATACTGAACCTAATATATAGTACTGAGATCAAAACTAAAAAAAAAAAACTATATATATGACTTGGATTCAATCAGCTAGAATCGAAACCAAAACATACAACTCTCCAGCCTCATTCCTTAACTTCTAAGCCATGGCAATATATATATAGTCATCAATATACAGTACTGTTTCACAGCTCATCAGTGCGGCTAGACAAGCAACTACTTCAAGCCAGGCCCAAAACTCGACGATTTAAATGACAGTCGGAGCTTCTAACCATTACGCTATTTGGCTGTTGCTATGCGGGTAGTGAATTAACAATGTTTTGACATTGTCTAAATGCCTAAACTCGATTTGTTTAAACAAAGAGCATCGCTTAATACGCTAATGACATTTTGTATATCACTTCCCAATATGCTCAACCCAAGATAATCATCCATATAGAGTACTGTTTCACTGTATCACAGCTCATCAGTGCGGCTAGACAAGCAACTACCTCAATACAGGATCCAAACTCGACCGTCCTAATGACAGCCGGAGCTTATATTGGGCGGTTAAGTTTACTTCCCCCCTCTCCCAAATATATATATATATATATATATATATATATATAGTCAGTTATAAAATGTATATGGCGATTAAGCTACACTGAATATTCCGCGTTTCATCCACTCTAGGATTCTTTAAGAATCCTAGAGTGGATGAAACGCGGAATATTCAGTGTAGCTTAATCGCCATATACATTTTATAACTTACTAACTAGCTCTACCTACGTATTGAGCACTTTTGAAGTAAATACTTAAAGTTTACGCATAAATCTATACTTTTGTATATTAATTTTATGTGAGTAAATTAAGTATATATATATATATATATATATATATATATATATATATATATATATATATATATATATATATATTAAAGATGGATGGAATCTCCAGATCATGGAAGACAAGATTCTAGCAAGCAAGCAAAGAAGGGCGTCCGGAGTTTTATCTATCTATACTCCTATAAATTCGTTTTTCTTTTGTGTGTATTGATATTCATATTAAAAACCCTCTTTTCCATTTGTTTAAAAAGAAAATACAATTTTGTTATATATTGGTCATGAAATTGAATTCATCTGCAAAAGATCTAGCTAATTTGCATATTCATTTAAACATTCATTTTAATTAATTCCCTATTAGATTTTTTGGTTTATTATGGGATGATAATCTTTAGTTAACTATTATGCATAATTATATTCATGCAGATATTCTACATGATTTATACTTGCATAATATTTGCGTAAAGAGTTTACAGGAAATACAAAATATTTCCATATATATTTATGTATACGCATATATTTTTGTTTAATCTATCTATCTATCTATCTATACATATATATATCTATAAAAGTGAACGTGTGTGTGTGTCTGTCTGTGTGTCTGCCTGTGTACATTTCCCTACGCAATAACTTTGTCAATTTTAAGTCTACAGACTCGAAATTTGATATACAGGGTACTGAGATTTGGGAAAATCTGTGTGATCGGTTGTCAGCCAGAAATTTGGCTGGTAAGTGATCAAAGTTCAACGATTTGACCTTTCAGAACTCTACCAAACTCCTCCAACAATTTGGGGTCTAAACACTTGAGGTGTCATAATAGGGGTCAAAGTTAAAAAAATTGACCGCTTTTTTTTTTTTTTGCTCAACAACGGGCAACGCCGGGCTGAAATGCTAGTAATTATTCATGAGAAATATTAAATCTACTTTAACAAAACAACAATGATTATCAAGTACTAATAAGTAATTTGTGTTGCATATGAGAATGAAACTAATACTACTCGTGAACATGTTCATTACATTTGCTTTCCAAAGATTTATCTGAATTTTTTCTCAGCTAGATTTTTAGTAATTCATGTAGCCAATGTTCTGTCAGATTTTTATTTTGAAAATCTAAAGTTCATTTTCTTCAGTTGGAAAACTTACGAGGTGCCTTAAATAAGTTTCCAGACTTTTTCCGTATGAACATTTTATTTTATTTTAGGCTGTAATTCCCTTCGAAGTAATCTCCTTCAGCTGCAATACACTTGTTGTATTGTTCCAACAACTTCTGGAAGGCCTCATGGAAGTCGTCTTGTATGAGCATCTCATCACAGCCTCTTTCATCTCCTCGATTGTCTCATAATGACAGCATCTGAGGTTATCCTTGAGCTTGGGGGATAACCAAAAATCACAGGGAGCAAAGTCTGAACTATAGGGAGGGTGAGGAACTGCCTTGGTGACCATCTTGGTTAAATAGTCTGTGCAAAGGATGGAGCACCCTTAGGACAAGCTTAGCACAAATCTTCTGCATTTTCTGGTCCATCATGAATAATCGTAACTATGCACTTAGTGTTTCTATAGACACACGACGGTCCTTAGCCATGAAATTCTTTATTTGGCCAATCAACTCTAATGCTCTGACTTCCTTACTTTTCCCGCACCTCTCATCATCCCTCACAGACATCCTGCCTTACTTGAATCTTTTATGCCATTCAAAAACTGATGTTCGATTCATGCAAAATGATCCAAAAGCAGTCTGAAGCATTCCATACGTTTCTGTGGCATTTTTTCCAGGTTTAAAAAAGAATTTTATTGCATATCGTTCTTAGAAAGTGTCCTTATGTTCAGATTGCATTTTGGAAATTCACGAGCTGTGTCAATCAGGCTTTACTAGAAGGTATTCCAGTTCCTGCTATAGCTGTTTATTTGAACCTGAAATCATAAAAATTGTCCAGTCATCATGTATTATGTATAGCAATAACATACTGAATTTTCGAGAGCAGAATTTTCGACAATTCTAAATGCCTGTACAAAAAAGTCTGGGAACTTATTGAAGGCACCTCATATATGTTCAGATGAACTATATCTGCCATCTGGTCATGGCTGTCAGACATGGCTAATGAAAGTTGTTGATCAACAGTTTGAAGTTTTTGACAATGACTGCCTCCACCACATCTTGCATTGTCGGCATTGTCCCTACTGCTGTTCTCGACCAACACCTCAATCTAAAATCTCTGCGATCTGTTCTGTTGCAGTGACATCTATGATTGTTTAGTCATACACATGTTCTTACAGATTATATAGTAAGAAATAATGTGAATGTCTTTTTTCAATCAGCCAATGAGTATAAAAATAAGAAAAATCAATGAAAACAATAAGTCTAAAAAGTTTTTACAAGGAAAAAGAATTTTCAAAAAGAGAAATTAAAGAAAAAAAAAAAGAAGAAAATCTTGAATGTCTAAAGGTCAGAGGTCAGAAACTGATTATTAAAGTAATCTCTTAAAAACCCCGAACTTTTCAGTCGAACAACATTTTCTTTCTTCTAATCATTTTTAAGCTGGAGAAATTTCAAATAAATGACAGCAAAGAAAGTTCTATTTAAAAAAAAAATCTTTCAAAGAATCTAATCTTAAAAATGATAAAATAACCTACACTGGTTCTACAGCCAGAACTTCTTTAGAAGAATTAATTCATACTTCTAGTTTAACATCCATCTTACATGCTGGTATGTGTTGGCTAGCTTTTAGAAATTGGCTTCAAAACTAACCGAATTGTTAATTGTAGGCATAGACCGATTCATGCCATCCAAAAAATACAACCATAAACCTAACAGCCAGCCATTGTTCTCCCCAGAATGTGCTGCTGCCATCGCACACAGAAATAACTTTTTCCATGGCATCCCAATTATAGTGTTAAAAAAGCTTCAACCAGAACTTGCTCCCATACTTACGAAACTATTTAAGCGCTGCGTTAAGGAGAAGTGCTTTCCGACTCCCTAGAAGACCTCATCAGTTTGCCCTGTATTTAAGAATTCAGGTGATAAGTCATCTCCCTCTCAGTACAGACCAATAAGTCTCCTGTGTGTTATGAGTAAGTTGCTGGAATCCATATTAAATAGAGAAATAGTCAACCACCTTAGCAGGAATATTCTTAGTGACATGCAATATGGTTTCCGCCCTGCAAGATCTACCGCAGATGTGCTGACGGTTATATCCCACAGGATTAGTGAATCTCTTGACAAAGGCTTCCTTTCTAGGGCAATTGCTCTTGACATATCAAAGGCCTTCGACAAGGTATGGCATAAGGGTCTACTTCACAAGATTTCCAGCTACGGTATAACTGGAAATGTTTTCTCAATCATTAAATCATTTCTCTCCGATAGGCTCATAAGAGTAGTGGTAGATGGACAAAAATCGGAGGCCTGTAGTATAAATGCGGGAGTCCCTCAGGGGTCCATCCTGAGCCCAACTCTCTTCCTGATCTACATCAATGATCTCCCAAAACACTTACTTAAATCATTTGTTGACATCTATGCTGATGACACGACCATCTATGGCAACACATCAAAGGTCGTAAATGACAAAGCTCTCTCTAATTCTCTCTCCTCTGATCTTGAGTGCGTGGTACAGTGGGGGAAGAGGTGGCTGGTAACTTTTAATGCATCCAAAACTAAGCTTCTATCCTTACATCATCAACGCTCTGATCCCAATCTGGCATCAATTGAAATGGATGGCTTTCGTCTTGGGGAGGCTCCATGTTTTAACAAGCTTCTGGGATTAACCTTTACTCCTGATCTGAAATGGAACACGTACACCAGGTCTGTTGCCAAGGATGCTGGGAAAATGGTGGGATCCTTTTACCACTTCAGAAGATATCTTACTACTGATGCAATTCTCTGTCTATATAAAAGCCAAGTATGTCCAAGGATGGAGTACTGCTGCCACATCTGGGCAGGAGCTGCTAAAAACAGCCTATCTTGCCTCGACAGAGTACAAAATAGACTTTGTAGCTTAGTGGGGGATACCCTTTTCTCTTCCTTGCAGCCTCTCTTCTACAGAAGAGACGCTGTGAGCCTGTCTTTGTTTTACTGTTATTTCCATAGCAAGTGCTAATCTGAGCTCAAATCTCTCGTCCCCCCTCACCAATCTTTCACGAGAAACACCCGTTTAGCTGAAACTACTGTCAATAATTTTCCCCACTCTTTATCTGTGCCTAAATCCAAACGTAGATTCTATGAGCAGAGCTTATTTCTCAGAAGTGCACGTTTGCCTGTTTCCCACCTGACTACAACTTGGATGTCTTCAAGTCCAATATAAACAAATTCCTGACAAACCGCCCGCTCAAGGAAGACACTTTATCAAATCTCCAATACTAATGATTACTACAATGCTATCTCATTGATTACTATAACCCTTATCCCTGAGTGGCCTCCGGGCCTTGATAAGTGGTGATCTCAATGTAAAAAAAAAAAAAAAAAAAAAACTATCTCTTATCAGGTCTTCATTTATTCCTCTTTCTCTCAAATTCTAATTCTTATCACTTCCCTTCATGTTTCCTTGGAATTTCTCTGCCAACTGATCAAGTTTGTGTATTTGCAAACAATTTCAAGAAAGTATAAATAAATTACTGATTATGATATTTTTGGCAATAAGATTAATTTTATTAGAGAATTAGATTTATCAGTAAGTTTTAAAAAGTCTACTAAAAAAACTGAAGGTTTATGTCCTAAAAAATATCTGAAAATCTTTTGGATTGAACAGGATGAACACTTTTGAAATATTGGAATTTGTGAATCAAAATTTTTTCATCAGAAAATATATAAGTTGAAAGTCAAAGATACGAAAACGTACCTTACGAAATCTCTTCAATATCAAGCTGTTTATAGGAAACAACAAAAGTCATTTCAAATTAATTACAAACAGCAAATCAAGAAAGATATTTTTTAAAAAATAACGCATTTAATTCGAAAATATGTCGAAAAATAAGGTAACAACAATTAAAAAGTGAGCAAAAAATGAAAGCGTCACAAATAGAGTTGCATAAAGAAAATTACCGACTATTGAATCGAACAGCAAAAGATATTAACAAAAATCAAAAAAGGTTTGCGAGGGAAGGGGATGTTGCAGGGGACTCAACCATGCACAAGATACGAACTCTTCCAATATTCCAGATATGAATAGACTGAGAGGTACCGACTCGTGGGGTGTGGTCTGCATCTTCGTAGTACGCCATCTTGCCGTTAAGTGTTATGACTGTTGTTTCTTTCTGTTTTGTTTTCAAGGCAAATCCTAACTCAGATCCGTATTCCTGTCTTCTTTAGTGACTCTGCTCGGACACAACAGATATCTGTCTCTATATAAAGTTACGTATGTCTATACATTTCCACTTATAGGATTCATTGCTTAACTAATTAACGTATCATAAGGAATTTGAAACACAGTTGCTAAGTATACGTTTGGTTAATATATACTTATTTAGTTTAATTTAGCATTTATGCAAAAGAGAGTAGAAACATTTTATAAAAATTCAGACATCTCTAATTTTTGTGAAATTTCAACAAAATATATTAGACTAGACATCAATAAATAAATATTCCTCAAACTTAAGTTTTTTTAAACAATATAAAAGTTTTTTTAGGGGAGAACACATTATGGGTGTAAGCTCCTACTTGAAAATTCAAAGGGAAGATTCCTTGAATTAAATTTATTAAGATCTTCCCAACTTAAGCTTTAAATCGAAGACATTGTCGAGAATCGAAATCAAGAAATGGATTTTGATTGTAATTAGAAAAAGGATTCTAAAAATCAAGTTTAAAAGCATCATATTTAAATTTTGATATTTGTAACATCAAGTTTAAAAGCATCTTTTGATTTTCATATTTGTAACATCAAGTTTAAAAGCAGTATATTAAGATTTTAATATTTGTAACATCAAGTTTAATAGCATTATATTAAGATTTTAATATTTGTAACATCAAGTTTAATAGCATTATATTTTGATTTTCATATATGTAACATTAAGTTTAATAGCATTATATTTTGATTTTTATCTTTGTAACATCAAGTTTAAAAGTCTTCAATATTTTGATTATTATATTTGTAATATCAAGTTTAAAAGCATTATATTTTTATTTTCACATTTGTAACATCAAGTTTAATGGAATTATATTTTGATTTTCATATTTGTAACATCAAGTTTAATAGTATTATATTTTTATCTCAATATTTGATGCATCAAGTGCAATAGCATTATATTTTAATTTTCATTTGTGTAACATCAAATGTAAAAGTATTATATTTTTGTTCATTTGTGTAACACAAAATTTAAAAGCATTGTATTATAAGTTGAATTTTTGTAACATAAAATTTTTAAGCATTATATTTTTTCATTTTTATAACATCAAATTTAAAAGCATTATATTTTATTTTCATATTTGTAACATCAAATCTAAAAGCATTATATTTTTGTTCATTTTTGTAACATCAAATCTAAAAGCATTATATTTTTGTTAATTTTTGTAACATCAAATCTAAAAGCATTATATTTTAAGTTTCATTTTGGTAACATTAACTTTAATGGCATTATATTTTTTTCATATTTATAATATCAAATATAAAAGCATTATATTTTGATGTTCATATTTGTAACATAAACTTTAAAAGCATTATATGTTGATTTTCATTTTTCTAACATCAAAATTAAAAGTATTATATTTTAATTTTCATTTTTGTAATATCAAGTTTAAATGCATTTTGTTTCTATTTTCATTTTTGTAACATAAAATTTAAAGCATTATATTTTTATTTTAATTTTTGTAACATCAAGATTATAAATATTTTAGTTTTTATTTTCATTTTTAACACCAAGTTTAAAAGCATTATTCTTTCATTTTCACTTTGGTAGCATCAAGTTTGATAGCATTATATTTTTTAATAACATAAAGTTTTCAACCTTTATATGTAGGTTTTCATTTTTGTAAAATAAAGTTTACAGACATTTTAATTTTGAGATTCAACAAGTTTGTTTTGATTTTAATCTTTGTAATATCAAGTTTAATAACGTTACTTTCAGATTTACATTGTTGTAAGATCAGGTCTAACGGCATTCTATGTTGGTTTTCGTCTTTGTGACATAAATTTTTAAAGCTTTATATCCAGATTTTTTCTTTGTAAAATTAAGCTCATAAAACTTAAACTTTTATTTTTATCTTTTTAACACTGACTTTACTATATTTTGATTTTCAGTTTTTCAATATCAAGTTTAAACCATTATATTTTTATTTCTAGGTTTGTAAAATAATGTTTACAAACAATCTATATTTTTAATTATGTAACTTTACATATGTTACATATGTAATTTTACATATATTTTTATAACATGTATTTTTCAAACGTTACATTTTGATTTTCAGTTTCGTATCATTAAATATAAATAACATTATATTTTGATTTTCATTTTTGACAAGTCAAGTTTAAAAGCATTATATTTTTATTTTAATCTTTCTTACATCAATATATACAATTATTATATTTTAATTTTCCCTGTCATCATATCAATTTAAGCATTATATTATGTATTTTTATAACATACATTTGAACTTGCATTATATTTCTATTTTCACCTTTTTCATAACAAGTTTACAACTATTATATTTTGATTTTAATCTTTGTAATATCAAGTTAACAAAGATATTTTTATTTCAATTTTTGTTGCATAAAGTTTACAAACATTATATTTTGATTTTCATATTTGAAACATACAGTTAGCAAACATAATGTTTTGATTTTCATTGTTCGTAAAAGTATTATATATTGATATTCATCTTTGTAACAAGATTACAAACATCATATCTTTATTTTAGTTTTAGACACATCACAATTTACAAACATTATATTTTGACTTTCATTTTTTTAACGATTAGTTTACAAACATCATATTTGTATTTTTATTTTTGTAACATCAAATTTACAAACATTATATTTTGATTTTCATTTTTTACCATTAAGTTTACAAACATTCTATTTTGATGTTTAATTTTGTCATATCAAGTTTACAAACATTATATTTTGATGTTCAATTTTGTCATATCAAGTTTACAAACATTATATTTCTGTTATGTCGTCACGGAATATAACTGGTTGTTAAATGTGGGAATTACAAGTAGACATCGTTTTGGCACTAAATTATTTTTTTAAACAGAAAAATAGTAAAACGTTAGAGCAACAGATTATGTGAAATGCTGTGTCAGCCATCTTGAAAAGGTCTTCCCCTTTCCGATCCAGGGGAGATAACTCTGTGTTTGTCGGTTATTTCCCTTTATAACGCCCCCCCCCCTTTGAAATTTGATCCTTGTAAGAGGTTTTATGTGGATCTATTTGTAAGGTTGGCGTTGGCTTACAAATTCACTGGGTTCTTCTTGTTAGGACTTTGATGTGAGACTTGCTTTGTTTATTATTTATAACTTGAACACTTTGGGATAATTCAAATGTGTCCAGTAACACATGTAAAGGAATAGCTGCATCATTTGGACGTCGCTCTGGAAGGAATGAATGATGAAGCTGATTCGCATGTCTAACTCAAATAGATGATTGTACATCTACGCCATAGACGACAATGCCAGGACGGCGTATTATGCGACCTTGTGTCCAGTTTTCTCTACCATTACAGTAGTCCTTAGCCAATGCAGTTTGTCCTGGAAGGAATTTACGGGATTTTGCTGCATGATGGCGATTGAACTGGTTTTCCATCATTTTGTTTCTTCTGTAAAATTTAGTTGTTGATGGGCGAATAGCATCAATTGGCAAACGTAGTTTTCTATTCATAAGTGCTTCAGCAGGAGACTTTCCATTTGGGTAATTTGGATTTGGGGAAGCTCTGTAGCTACTTAAAATATTTGCATCATCTCTTGAGTAGTTCCTTCCCCTTTTAATTTTAAGAGTGCTCTCTTGAAAGTGTCCACAAACCGTTCTGCTTATCCATTTGATTGAGGATTGAAAGGTGGAGATCTCAGGTGCTGAATGTTGTTCTGTTTACAGATGTCCGGGAATTCTGCTGAAGTAAAAGCAGTACCGTTATCTGAAACTAATACTTCGGCAACTCCCAACCTGCTGAAGATTTCCTGTAGTTTTCTTACAGTTTCTTTTGATGAGATGTGACTCATCTGAAAGACTTCTGCCCATTTGCTGTAAGAATCCACTAGCACGAGATAATTTTTTTCCATTTATTGGTCCTGCAAAATTAATGAGCAGTTGTGACCAAGGAATTTCTGGAGTTGCCCATGAATGTAATGTAGTTTTTCGGGGGGACGTTTCAACTAGTTGACATTTGGAGAAACTCCTGACAAGTTCCTCTAATTGTTTGTCCATACTTGGCCAATATACATAACCACGGGTCCAGGCTTTCGTCCGATTAATTCCCTGATGTCCCTGGTGAAATTGTCTGACGACTCTATTTTGAAGATTAGATGGAACAACAACATGTTCAGCAAAAAGAAGAATTCCATTAGTCTCAGACAAAGAAGATTTTTGCTGAAAAATGGTTGAAATTGCTGATCAGTGCACTTATTAGTAGTAGTGGGTCTGCGGCTGTAGCCTCCTGGATCATCTCGGATGTGACTGGTAGTGCCAGGACTGTGGAAACAAGTCTAGAGACAACTTCAGGTTCTACAGATATAGCAGCGATGACACTGTCTTCTACAGCTTTTTGACGAGAAGAGATGAATCAGGATAACGCATCTGTTTGGCCAATTTTGCTGCCTAGTTGGTATTTTATGAACAGGAATTTCTTTCTTTGAACCAAAAATACTTGTTAGAGGCTTGTGGTCTGTGATCAGATTAAAATGACGGAAACTTTTTACAGCATAGATAATCGCTAGAGCCTCTTTCTCAATTTGGCTAAAATTTCGTTTAATGATTTTGATGCATGTGCAAATGCTTTTTCATTTCCATCAGGAAAAATATGTGATATTACTGCTTCAACTCCATAGTCTGAAGCATTCGTTACAACAGTAATGTCTAATGATGGATTGTAGTGTGTAAGTAATAAGTCTGAGTGAAGAAATGATTATATTTTTCAAATGATTCTTTGTATGTACTTGACCAGTTCCATTTAGTATCTTTTTGTAAAAGATTATTAAGAGGTCCACGTAATTTGTACAATTCAGGTAAAAAGGAACCATAATGGCTTACAAGGCCCAGAAAAGGATCGTAGTGTTGAAGCATCCCTTGGGGGTGGCATGTGTTTTATGGTTTAAATGTTAGCGACCATTTTTGTCAAATAAAAATCCAAGGTATTTCACAGAAGTTTTGAAAAATTTGCATTTGTCAGATTTAAAGTGGAATCCATACTGTTGAATTCGATCCAGCACAGAAGTCAAGTGATGCAGAAGTTCCTCTTGAGATGTGCCTGTAACAATGATGCCATCAATGTAGGCATAAACTCCTGGGAATCTTGTGAGCATTGCATCCATGGTTTATTGGAACATAGCCGAGGCTGACTTGACCCCAAACGGAAGACAATTGAAACGAACGAATCCCTTGTGGGTGTTGATAGTGAGAAGATTTTGGGAATCTTTTTCAAGTTCCATTTGTAAATATGCATCTGCAAGGTCTAGTTTTACCAAACAAGTTCCACCGTTGAGTTTTGAGAACAAATCATCTAATGGTAGTGGATGCTGGTGTGTTTCCAGGTTTTTATCCTGCTGAGAAATCCGCACACAGGTATACCTTGCCATTAGCCTTCTTTACAATAACAATAGGTGCTGCCAAGGATGAATAATTTGTAGGTTGGATTACTCCAGCTTGTTGAAGGCGGTCCAATTCTTTTTCCCCTGTAGCTAAAGCTGCGTATGGTACAGGATGCTTTGGTCTAAAAACTGGTTTTGCATCAGACTTTAGTTTTAAAGTTGCTTTGACTTTCGTACAGCATCCAAGACCTTCTTGAAAACCGTTTATGAACTTTGTTTTAAGAATGTTCTTAAAATATGTTTCAACATCTGCTACAACATTAACATTGAAAGAATTGAAAATTGTATTAAGTGGAACATTAAAAAGATCAAGTTCCTCGATGAAATCCAACACAAGAAGATTCAGGATTGATGAATCAGAAACATAGCATACCCCTGAAAAATTTTTACTTTAAAAAAGACATTGCATGTTAACTCACCAGTTAGTTGTATTTTGTTTCCAGATGCACTGCAAGTAACATGCTTAGTATTTTTAAGCATTGGTTTTCCTAATAACTCCCATGTTGACTGTGAAATCAAAGTTATGTCGGAAGTATCTAATTGAAATTTTATTGTCTTGTTGTTTATCTCAGCAATTATATATTTCCTACGAGCTTAAAAATTTAAATTAAACGTAGTAAAAATTGAATTTGTGGTAGAATTTTGGAAATGCGTTGTCATTTTCTTATGAGTTTTGCCTCTCGTCGGTAAAGACTTTATCCTGGTAGTTTTAAAGTTATTTTTCTCACAAGATCCGTCCTTGTGACGTGAACAAAGTTGACACATGTGTCTTTTAAAAGGGAAAAAAAACGCGAGTAATGCATATCACTACATGTTGGCGGCTTTTTATTCTTTCTAGTCGGAAATTTTAGTACAGATTTTAAACTGGAAACAGATGGAATTGCAGAATTTTGTTGTTGCACCATAGCAGTGTCCCCTTTCAGATTTATCAAGCGTTGACATTCTGTGGTCAGAATTTGCACTGTCATTTCTTTGTCTTTATTTAACATAGACAGTAAATGTGTGCACACGTTAGCGTTTGCTGGTGATTGTAGCCATGCGATAAAAAATAAGGCATTTAAACTGGTCCTCTGTGAGTGATTTCAGTCAAAACTTTTCACACTGAACATTAACCACTCCAGAATATTTGATAAATTCGTCATTAACGCTTTTCGTCAACTTCAAACAATTATATCGGATATTAAACAATGATGATGGCTCACAAAAAGTGTCTGTTAACTGGGCTACTGTTTCGTCAAATGTGAAATTCTCTGGTTTCTTTGGTAGAATGAAGTTTACATAACGTTCATGTTCAATAGAACCCAGTTTTCTAAGCAATAACCGTCTTTTCCGGTCATCGTTTTTTTCTTTAAAATCATTTTTAAACGTATTTTTCCATCGGTCAAATCAAACAGAAAATGTCTGTTTTAATTCCGGATTGAATTGAAAATCGGTGATAGAATTTATAATATTAAAAAGTTACTTACAGTTGTCGAAGCCAATTGTGTCTGAAATTGAAACGTTAATGTTTCTATTAATTTGTTTTGTGCCTCAAGAAATTGTGCTTGCTGACTTCTAAGTATCCTTTCCAGAAAATTAGATCCATGACGGAGTAATGATGCAGTTGGGTTTTTTTCTTGTGTGCAGTGCACAAAGGGGATTTTTTTGTGCTGTGCACAAAAGTTTTTTTTTTGTGCTGTGTACAAAAGGGAATTTTTTTTTCGAAGAGGCAAGTCCGTTGGATTTTTTTCTAAGGCACCATGTGGTCGTCCGACGGGTCTTGTTTATTTTTTTTTAATCCAAGGTTATCCCATCCTTGTTGGGAAATCTCTTATGTCGTCACGGAAATAATGAATAATGAATATAACTGGCTGTTAAATGTGGGAATTACAAGAAGACATCATTTCGGCTTATTTTTTTAACAGAAAAATAGTAAAACGCTAGAACAACAGATTATGTGAAATGCTGTGTCAGCCATCTTGAAAAGGTCTTCCCCTTTCCGATCCAGGAGAGATAACTCTTTGCTTTTCGGTTATTTCCCTGTATAACAATGTTCAGTATGTCATATCAAGTTTACAAACATGATATTTTGTTGTTCAATTTTGTCATATAAAGTTTACAAACATTATATTTTTATTTTAATCTTTGTCACATCAAATTAACAAGCATTATATTTGGATTTTTATTTTTGTGACATAAAGTTTACCAGCATTATATTTTGTATTTTCATCTTTATAAAACTAAGTTTTAAAGAATTTTATTTTGATTTTCATATTTGTAACTTCAAGTTTACAAACATATTACACAAATAACAGTTCGCTATCTTTTCTTCCTTTTTTTTTTTGATCACACCATACATTGAATGCTTTTTTGATCACAACACATATTAAATGCTTTCATAGCAACTACAGATTAGATTTCCACACTTATATGTGACTGCTATCACACATACATCCTACTACAGCTAGGCATATTTACAGACAAATGCACCCGCATAACACATTTTCTGCCCCCAAACAAAAAAACATTTACAATCGCAAAGATTTTACCCCGTTTCACTAATTTTTCTAAAATGATATTTGAATTTTATATATATATATATATATATATATATATATATATATGTCGGTGACCGGCATATGCCACTTCAATCCCGAGCAACGCCGAATAAATTTTCCTGCACATTTAGCATTCACATTTGTTTGTAACTGTTTCAATAACATAAATAGGATTTTTTGCATATGGATCTACCAATCAGTAGTTGGTAGACGACCAAAAGTATAAAGCAAAGATGTCGACCATGATGCGTGTGGCGGGATAAACAGTTTTAGATATTTTTTCGGTTGGAGGGTAAACTCAAATGATCCTTCTGTTTTACTAAATAAAAATGAATGCAATAAGTTTAAAACCGTAAAACATATCCAAACTCACATAGAAATTACTCAAAATTAGTTGTTTTGTTTGTTTTTGTTTTCTGTTTCAAATCTAAATGGGAGGAGAGAAGTCGAAGACGCTACCATTTTGCATGCGCATTTCTCAATAAGAAAGTTGTATTCAAAACGATTGCCACCTTTGATCACAGTGACGCCATTTCGGTTTTACTTATCCAATTTAGTTGGGGCAGCTTGATAAAAAAAAAAAAATTGGGTGCACGAGGAGTGGAATTTCCGACTATGTGAAATAAAATATCCAGCATGATGGATGTGGGATTATAAACATGTTGGGAGGGGTGGACAACAACAAATTAGTGTGCTAATTTGTTTTTGTCTACCCCCCCCCCCGCTCTGTCTTTCTCTTTTTTTCTTTCTTTCTATATATTTCCTCTATGGTAGACAAAACCCATGTTTTGAAAAGTTAACTTCCAACCCTTAATCAAAGATGATTTCAGACGTTTTCACCCCCTCCTCCCATTTCTTAGGGCAGTGCAATTGTGCTGACCCCTTCTTCCTTCTTCCGTCTCTATATTCTTTCTTTCTTTTTTCTTTTTCTGTTTTCCATTTCTTTTATCCCTCCACCCTCCTCTTTATCCTGTTAAGTCTTGACGTTCTCTTCCTCCTATAGCTTTCCGTTGTTTCGAGTCTAAAATGTAACTTAATCTACTATCCCTCCCGTTTAAATTTAGCATTTTAACATTTTATTTTTATAAATAAAAAATATATTGCATTTCTTCAATTTGAAAACCAGATGCTTTCATTGGTACATAAGCTTTATTACGTCGCCTGACGAGAACTTTTAGTTCTTGCCAAGCAATTGTCCGAAACATTAGCATGTTCAGTGTTGCGACTCTGTGATATTTTTGCCTATATATATATATATATATATATATATATATATATATATATATATATATATATATATATATGTGTGTGTGTGTGTGTGTGTGTGTGTGTGTTGTGCGTATTGATATCATATAAAAAAATTTCCTATTCATTAAACTTTTTTTTGTTTACTTACCTCCTCCCAAGGGCAGAGTAAGACAAAAAGAAAATACAACTTTGTTCTATTTGAGTCGTGGAATTGCATTCATCTGCAAAAGATCTAACTAATTTGCATATTCTTTTAAACATTCATTTTAATTAATTCTCTGCTAGTTTTTCCGGTTTTCTTATGGGATGATCATCTTTAGTTAACTACTACGTGTAATTATATTCATGCATATATTCTACATGATTTATACTTGCGTAATATTTGCGTAAAAAGCTTATAGTAAACACAAAATTGTTTCCATATATATTTATGTGTGTGTATATATATTTGTTTTAAAACTGTTGCCAAACAAAGTCCTCTCTCGGTTTTTAGTCTACAGACATGAAACTTAATATCAGTAGCGTAGCTAGAGTAAACGTCACCCGGGGCGGTTTTCTCAAATGTCACTCCATTGACCCCCCCCACTTCTCTCTATGCTGAATGGGGGCACAACACCTCCCCTCAATATAAACAGAATTTTTGTGAAAAATGTCAAACGGCTCTTCTGCTCGGTTAATGTCGAAGCGTTACTTAGAGAAAACGATTAATTAAACTGCAGAAGCGCCTTTTCTACATAGGCATCACTATTTATCAAGGACAAGCGGCCACTCGAGGATAAGCGTTAAAGAGTGTACAGTAGAAATTAGACAATATAGTAACTGTTAGTAATGGAGATTCGGTAAATTTGTTAACTTATATGGAACGGCTCATCAAAAACTTGTTTACGTTAGACTTGAAGATAATCATTTAAAAAGCTATACAAGATCTACAATTGAATACCCCCTCCAAAAACAAAAAAACAAAAACGGAAAACATAAAAGTGTGTTTTTGTAAACCGCTCGCGAAAACTTACTGAGAGCATTATTAGCGTCCTAAATAGAAAAATGAACAAATCGCTTAGTAAAAGAGAATTGTCTCAGAACAATGACAAATTGTAAAACAACGCCAGTGTATACTATGGCGAGTCAATTAGTAAATGGATGAATAAATTAATTAATTGTTGTTCTTGAAAAAGAAAAGGAAGCGTTAGAAACGCAGTCGAATAGAAATAACAAATAAAAGTAAAATCGGAAAAATGGTTTGAAAACAAAAAGACACATAATATCCGACCTGCCTTATCCACTCACGAAACGAAGTAAATTAAATAAAATAAAAGAGCATCAAGTGCTGATAATAATAAATTAATGGGTAGAAAAACAAAATTACGAAGAAAAGAAGAAATAAGACGCTTAAAAAAGAATAGAAAAAAGAAGCTGTGAGTGAACGATCTTTTTGTTTTATATTTAAATCTACACTAGAAAAAAAAAACGGTACTTTTTTTATTCAATTATCTTTTTGTCAAAGTTCACACTTTAATAAAGTTCTCTTTTTGCCAAAGTTTCCAGATAATGAATCTATAAACTTTATTGTCCCTATTACACACGACAAAGAACTACGTCGAGAGAATGTGGAGAGAAGAAAAGCAAAGAAACAGAATCGAATGTGGGACCAATAGGGAGCTATTAGAAAGCTACTTGAAAGAGTTCATGTGGAGACAGCAATTCAAAGATCCTTTGGCCTGCATAATGAACCAGGTGGCTCGATATTACTCTGATCTTCCTTCCACTTGGTCTAAGCCTTCTTCTTTGCTTTCCCGGTTATCATCTGTTCTTGCAGCAAAAGAAAGTTTACCAACCATCTTACCCTCTACATTAAAAAAAAAAAATTAAATAAAAACAAAGCAAACAAAAAAAAAATACATAAACATAACCACTAACCATCGGCAAAAAAAATTAATAACTAACAAGAAAAAAATTCATAACAATGTCCCTCCCCAGAAAAAAAAAACAACTATGTCTCCCAAACACACAATAAATCAAAAGGAATTTTTAATTAAAAGGTTTCATAAAAAGACATCCACGACTTTTTTTTCCATATCTTGTTTTACTTCTTTTTCGTTTTCTTGTTAAAATAAAACCTTAATTACCAGTGATAATTTATTAATTGCGGAGTATTATTCTCATCTTTGTTAGTTGTTGTTTCACGACGTTTCGGTCAACTATTCCTCTGGCCTTCGTCAGGTGGTAACCGCGACGGGATAGGAACTCAGAATCTCCAAACTGCATTCTCGGCAATTATGGATAGCAGTAATTGCTGAGAATGCAGTTAGGAGATTCAGAGTTCCTATCCCGTCGCGGTTACCACCTGACGAAGGCCAGAGGAATAGTTGGCCAAAACGTCGTGAAACTAATAAAGATGAGGATAATAATCCGCAATTAATACATTAATAAATAATATTCATCTTAATAATGAATTCCAATTAAATAATATATTACCAGTGGTGTTTTAATTATTTCCTTCTTAAGATATATTAGCAGCTGTTTTGCGTTATTTGGGTTTTTGGTCTTCATCGCGTTTCTGTATCAGCATACCCCGATTCTTCTCGATATCAACTCAAAAAGTTCGGAAAACAAAACTATGCTATTTTTACAGTTCTGTTTCATCACTGCAAATTTGAAGTCGATATGTTTACACATTTTCGTTTCTTCCATGTTTCATTCCGGTTTGTAGTTGTATTTATATAAAACAAAAACTACATAGAATAGAGTCTTACAAAGCGGAGACAAAACAAATCCCAATAAATATTTTATTAAATATCGTAACATTACATAAAATGCTACGCCATCGTACTTTGATCTTAAAGAGCAAATATTCGCTTTCAGAACATTTAAATGTAAGACAAGACAATTCTCAAAAGGGTGTACCTACCTCCGATTCGGTCTTAGAATGAAAGTGTTTTTTTGTCACAATCTATTTGTCTTTTAAGTTCGTTTTCAATGAACAGCCAGATCCGACAGACTCGACTGGCTCATGGTTGACCGGAGGTAATTTTTTTATAAGTTATATTCCGGAGAAACTTCTTTCACACGATGCCACAGAAACACATATTGTCAGAAGGAATTTTAGAGCCAGCGTAACATATGATGATAAACTGTAGCAATTGCAGTACAGTCCAATGCTTGGCTTCCTCTAAGTTTATGTCGGCTGCTTGTAGTTGTCTTAAACGTGGAATTTCTAGACAAAGATTTTCTTCAGATAGCTCATCATACACAGCTGTGAGCTTGGCAACAGACAACTGTATATCTTCTTCGCCGGCACAAATCATATGATTAGGCTGAACGGCAGAAAAATCAACAAAATTTTCATTCACTACCTGTACTCTGGTATCCAACACGATATGGAAATGTTCCATTCTTTACGTGTATCAGAATTTTTGTAGGAATTTTTGACACCCCTAACACGAAACTGCAAATAAAATATAAAAAACTCGTAATTTCTCTTTTAAAAGTGGTTTGTTTATTTTCTTTATGGATTATACTTCCAAATAAACTATTAAAGTAGTATAAAAAGTAATAGAAATATTATATTTTTATTTTTTAGAAAACAGTGATGAAATTAATTGAATTTTACGAGCTCAGTATTTTTCATTTTTTAAACTTAAAAAATCTATCAAAATTTTTCTATTGATTCTATTTTTACGATATTTTCAGGGTCAATGTGAAATGTTATGCTCCTTCCAATAAACTGAATATAATATTTTAGACCAACGCTTTTTTTAATTCACGCCCCCCCCCCATTTTGAAATGTCTATTAAAAAGTAAATAATTAATTTACTCACCAAAGTTTTATATATCACAAATTGAAGATAAAAGATCAATAAATAATATATTCAAATTTAAAACAAAAAAGTAGTGTTTTTTAGAAATTTCGAAAGTCCGAAGTTTAAAACCTTTTTTTTTAAACCACATTGTTTGTTTTTTTTTTGTTTTTTTTTAATGAAACCTTGGTCCTTGCTCCTTTAATTAAAAAAAAATAGGGTTTGAATTACATTTTTCGAGTAGTTATAAGCTTGGAAAGACAGGGAGGTGGAATTATTCAATATTTTTCACGAAGTTTCTGACACACCTAGACATTCTTATATTACTTTCTTAATTTCCTACTGCAATAACAATCCAGCATCTATTTCCTCCTCTCCTCGCATTTTGTTCTTTCTTCTGATTCTCTCTCTGTAGAGATATCAAGTTCTTCACATTTTGCAAGTGCTTGCTGGACGACATTGTCAATAACATCCATACGCTGCTCTTCAAAAAAGACCTGGAAAGCACTTAGTTTGGTGGCAACCATGTCCAGGGTAATACCTGGTGTTTGCATGTACTTCTAAACTACGTTTACTTTTTGTAAAACGTCACTCAAGAATAACAAGAAAGCAATGAAAGAAAAGTCGTTATAGCTAGCAACAGATTGTGTGCAGCGCCACTTGTCTCATCGCTTTCTTCAGCATCACAGAAAGCTTCAATAACTTTCACAAACTGGTTTAACCTCCGTCCGCCTCACTGCATCAGCATGTGCACTCCATCGAGTTGTGAACAATCTCTTTACTGTAAGACCTGTGTACTTTACTAACATATCCCAATGATGGGTCGACAGAGCGAAAAAAGTGTACAGTACCTTAAGACTTCCAAAAAATCTTACACAAGAGTGAGTGTTAGGAAACGAATGTTTCCCACAAAAGGTTCAAGGAATGATAAGAACAAGGTATAAGAACGGCCATGGATTAATGTCTTTGATTTTTTTTTTTTTTTTTGCACACCACTTATCTAATATGTCTTCTTACTTACATGAGAAGTGGACAGCCCTTTCATGTAACATTAGTAGCTGTTTTACTATGCAAATGTAAAAATCCCAGGAATGACTCCTGCATTTCAACTGCACCATCGCTGATATGTACATATCTGATTACTGTTGATATTTGATCTGAATGCGAAACGTTTGGTGTGCTATCAAAAAGTATACCAAAGTACTTTGCATTCTTGATGTCAGCAACGAGTTTTCAAATGTTTATTTGGCCCGAAAAAAATGAGCGTAAGGTGAGATTAGGCAAAAATGGTTGCTACTTGTTACAAGTAACGGTCATATTTTCTTATTCTCCCTTAACGCTCAACACGATTAAAATAAAATTAAATTAAACATTTTAAAGCGAGTAAAATCACAGCAAAAAGTATTTAGAAAAGTTAGAAGAGTGATTTATCTTGATTTTGATTACATTTATTTATTATATATTTGGTTTTGACCACTTTTTCGTCTTTATCTGTTCAACAAAGCCATAATTAATTTTTAATCCATGAAGCAGATTTTGAAAATAGTTTTACAAATGCATTTTTATCTTGGCACATTTACACTGTCTTTTCTATGCCTTGTCAGTAGCTGAGAGACGTGAGATGATAGAAATAATTTCTATCAATAGTCTGGGATTTTGTTGCCTGATATCCCCCCCCCCGTACAGACACAGACACGGAAATAAAAACGAAATGTCGCCAAAAGGTGTTTTTGCATAGAGGTGCGAAAATGTTTTGAATTCACTAATTCCGTTAATGCCTACTTTATTTGAAATTGTTGGAGGGTTTTTTCACACCTTTTTACCACCCCTTGTAGGATTTGCCAATGCTGGCTAGGAAACCCTCCCCCGACACACACACACACACACACACTTATATATATATATATATATATATATATATATATATATATATATATATATAACCACTACATCCTTTCTTTCTAATAGTTTTCACAGTTAAGAAAATGAAATGAGTGTCATCAAATGATTTCAAATGTACTATTAAAACCTTAAAAAATACAGGGTTTGGAGTTTTCAAAAAATCGATAAAAAGATTCTTCAATGTTTAATTAATTTATTTTTTAAGAGTTTGTAATGTTTTAGAAAAGCTTTTTTTTTTTTAATTACAAACTTAAAAATTACATAATACCCATACATAGAACCCATGCGAAACTTTATATTTTAGTTACAGCCGGGGAAAATCAGTGCAAAAGTGTGAAAATTAAAGAAATGAAATTTGTAAGATGGAGATCGAACGGCGGCACCACGAATATGCATGTGTAACGTAATAACTATTGGTTCATGATTTAATTTTTAGCCTTGCAGCAAACATTACATCATTATTATATACTGGGTCCAATATAATCTATATATATATAAAAGCGAAAATGTGTGTGTTTGTTAGTGTGTGCACTTTTTGTGTATGTCCGCGAAAGGCTCTTAGAGGGGGGGGGGTCGCTTGGTCGGCTCACTCCTTCTTAAAACTTTTATATGCTGTCTAAATCATAATATCTACGGCTTAAGAACGGGGGTCGCGTTTATCTTTAATTTGCCCGACTTTTACGCGCTATTTTCGAGATTTTTTTCGATCGCCACATGTTGATACGGCTTTTTACGTCCAGAAAGCAATCAGCTTTGATCAATGCGAAGTTTCTTCTTATATCAGACAATTGCTATTCAGTTTGGACAATACCCTTTTGATGGGGATCTGGTTTCCCCCAACATCTTGGGGAAACAAACCAGCCAAAGTTGGTTAAAAATAAACAAAAAACTGCCCCGCAGTAAATGTTAATTCACCTATTTCTATTTGACCTCATTAAAAATCTGCCTCGAAGTAAAAGTTACCTTCATTAATAATTAAGTGCGGGCACCTGTCAATTCTGTTTCTACTTAAATAAATTCAAACGCGTTTCAGTTACTCTTTTTTGCTGGCTGAGCGTTTAACGTATCAAGTTTTTTCACACTTTATTTTCCAACTTCACCTCAAGACTTCTGGTTCGATCCTACCTACCTACCAAAACTTTTTAACCCCCCCCCCGACACAAACACCCGGGCAACGATTTTTTTAAAGTTTAAAATTATTTCTTCTATCTATATATATATATAAAAGCGAAAATGTATGTATGTATGTATGTATGTATGTATGTTTGTGTGTCTGCTAAAAACTTTTGACCGACGGAACAAAAATTCACAAACTTGGTATCATATTAAAGCCCCACCCTCCGGACGATAAATATCCAAAAATTAGCCCAAAAGGACCATCAGAAGTGCGTCAACTGATCGATTTTCTGCAGGGGGGGTCTCCAAAAAAGTAACATTTTAATGTTAAACATTACATATTTTTAAATCGATTTATAACTGCCCAAAAATATGGGCGCCAACTCTTCTACATAAAGTATATACGGGGCCGTTTATTATGGGTCAACTTGTATTTAAACCCCGCTGAGTCATGTCACGTGATCTTGACGTCAGCCAGCTCTAATGGCAGTCTGAATTAAAAAAAACATGCTATCGGTAAAAAAAATTAACCCTTACACAAGCTAAACTATGAACTTCTACGCTATGGCAACGTTTCCAAAGTTATTAGCACATTCAAAATAGTTAGATACGATAGTTAAACGAAAAATAAAAAGTCAAAAATGTGAAGTAAAAAAAAATACGCTTACAAAAAATATTAACGATCGAAGTTTAAAAAAAAACAAAAAAAACAGCCAGACGCCATTTTCCAGTCTTTACAGTAAGGAAGACGAAGTGAGGGAGAGAGACACACACACGCACACACACATACACAAACACACAGAGAGAGAGAGAGAGAGAGAGAGAGAGAGAGAGAGAGAGAGATGTCTAGACAGGAAACGAAATACGTAATTTAATAAAAATAAAATACTGCTACGTCATCTCATAACGCTCCCGCGATGACTTCATTTAGTGGCTATCTGTCAATCAAACCTCTTTCACTCGCTTTATAACCCTTATTTTAACACTATAATCAATTCCTCTTACTCTTAGCCGAGACAGTTAAGTGGTTGGAGTTAGTTTCACCTCCGCGTTTCGGGTTCAATCCAGCCTCACGACCAAAACTATTTTTTTTCTTTTACATCTTTAGACACGCGGGCAATGTTTCTTTATTTTTTTTATTTCGTTTATTCTTTAGTTTACCCCCCCCTATACACACAGCGTTTTTTTTTCGCTGTTTTTTTTTTCGCTGCTTTTTTGGGGGGGGGTCCGATTTTTTTAACATCGTTTCAGGGTTATTACTTATCCCCCCCCATACACACACCTACAAACATCCGGGCAACGCCGGGTACCCCCCTCCCGCTAGTTTTATATAATATTTAAACAGGGTTATTCGCTTATTCTTTTGTTTTGATTTACCGCCCCCACCCCCGCCCGAGCACACACATCTCTAAACACCCGGGCACCCACGCTTGTCTATTATATAAAAGGCAAAATGTGTGTGTGTTTATATGTCTACCAAAAACTTTCGAGAGACGCGTCGGAACCTGACCAGACCAGTATCGTTTTCAAGCTCGACCCTTAGGACGACAAATATCGAAAAATCGGCCCAAAACATTAGTTCCTTCGTCCTCAACTGGCCAGTTTTCTACAAAGAGGAGTCGATTTTTGCGTTGCCATTTTCACAAGTTATCGCATTCGTTTGATTGACTATGCTTAATTTCAACATTTGAAACGAAAATTATGGTCGGGTGATGGAGACATCGGCTAAGACGTTACATGTATTTTTTAACCATTTTTCTCCTTCGCGTTACGGGTTTAGCCTGCCTGCTACCACTTTTGTTTTTAACACCTTTGCCTACTGTTGTTTGGATTTCCTCATCCCGTTACTACTATTTTTTACCCCTCCCCCAGTTCCTTACTACACCACGCACAAACACCCGGGCAATTTTGACTCCTCGTTCCTTACTACACCATCCAAACGCCCAGGCAACGCCGGGCACATCCGCTAGTATAATAATAAATACGAAATATGCATCAATCAAAATATCATATTTAAGCGTATTTTACGATTAGGCAATGCTAGACGTCCTACTATACACACACACACACACACACACACACACACACACACACACACACACACACACATATATATATATATATATATATATATATATATATATATATATTACTATGTTATTCCACGTATGTTTCTAGAAAAGTGTTTTCCAGGTGTAAGAAACACAAAAACGATGTTGATGTTTTTCATATATTATATGTACTATTTTATAATTCCACGAACCTCCACTCTACGTCATAAAATGTAACGAAATGAAGAAAAATGAAAGACGTTAAAATACTAGAAATCATTGGGTTGCGTCTATTTTTTGCTAAAACTTTTGAAATAGTTCCCGAGAATTCTCGTAACCTTTTGGCAAAGAAAAGAACGTTGTCATTTTAATTTTTAAATGTTGAACGCATGTATGTTCGTCTCAATCGGCGTCAACATCAAACGCAACTGATTTCAATATGATTATATACTGAAAGGAATGTATTGAACGGAAATATAAAAAATTATAGTATAATATATAATAAGGACGGCATCGATTTATATATAAATGGAACTTTGTGTGTGAATGTGTATGGACTCGGAAACGGCTGGACGGATCTTTTTTTAATTCACACAAAAGTACATAATGCATCTGGGAGTGTTCTTACATAGGTTTTGTATCGAAATAAGCATCGAATATCAATAATAAAAAATCCCATTAAAGAAGAAAGTCTGATTTTGACTAAAAGCTAATACTTTTATACAACCTAACATCGCAAGTGCATTTCAGAAGTTTTATCACCGCATAAGCATAAACGCCCATATTATAAAATCAACTTCAGTGATCTTTATTAGACAGGGGCGCGTTCGAAATGAATGTTTCTTTTTAGAGCACAATTGAACCATGGTACTTGACTTTTGTACGTTTAACTTTAATTCAAGTGATTATGTAAAAATAATTCCATAAAATCAACAGTTGGTTCTTTGATAAGACAGAGGCGCGTTCAAAATGAATATTTTTGTTCAGAGCATAATTGACCCATGATACTTCACTTTTGCATTTAAAACTAATTATTTACAGATACTTTTATAAAATCAACAGTATATTCTCTATAGTACAATTTAGACTATAAAGCATTGTGGACTAAGTTACTGCGGGGAAGCATATGAAGCTTCCTCCTGGTACATGCGGGGAGGCTCTCTAACTAGAGCAACTAGATTAACCCATTAAACGATTAAACTAGAATAACTAATTAATCGATTTGATTTAAAAAAAAACGGGCGATTTCACCAATATCGATGATAAAAGTATGGAAGGGTGGAAGGTTTGTCGATTTTCATTCAATCCCGGACAAACCCTGTGTCTCTCTGCTAGTATATACTAGTTCCATATTTTTGTCATCGATATATATATATATATATATATATATATATATATATATATATATATATATAGTAATTTAAATTTTATGATGTGATATGGTTAAATTTCAAATCTAGAATTTTAATTATATGCAAGACAAAGAATACATTGCAATAAGTATTAATAAGTATTAATAATTAATACATAATAATACATTCGAATAAGTATTAATAATTAATGCATTAATAATTAATACATTTCAATAAGTATTATTAATTAATAATTAATTAATCCTATTAACTAGACGATCCTTAATAAATTTGGATGGTAAATATTTGACAAGGAAATATACCCCTAATGATTTCGATATAATATTGGGATCATTAGATTCGTCTGTACCGACCTACTGTGACTTATTTTATTAAAAGGAATTATTATAGAATTCAACAATCTACAAGGAGGGCTCTACAGAGATGACGTATTATTCATAACTCCCGACAGAATTAGGCAATACAAGAACACTATTAATAAACTATACGAATTTTTCAAAAATTTTGTACTAAAAATTGAAGTTGACCCAAATAAAAAACATCCAATTTTTTAGACCTCTTTGAATCTATATTCTGAATCTTACACCCCTTACCATAAGCCGAATCTGAACCTATTTTATATGCACAAGCAATCTAATCATCCTAAGTCAATAATTACGTAAATAATTCCTTCTATCTCTAAAAGGATCTCAAATCTGTCAGCTGAAAAGAAAGCTTTGTGACCAAGTATCGACGTTTTACAACAATGTTTTAAGGAACTCGGGATATAAAGAACATATGGAATATAACAGAAAAAACGCTCTAGTGAAAAAGTTAAATTCAGTAATTACAATGCAATATAGCAATAAACATTAATAAGAACAAAACAAGACACCATATCCCTAACAGTAATAATCTTATCACCAAAGAAACCGCCCCCTATAGAATTCCAAACCAAAAACTATATAATGAAAATAGAAGAATAAGGCGTAAGAAAGCTATTTGGTTCAATACATTATTCAGCGCTAATGTAAAAACCAACATACCCAGGGAATTCTTTAGAATAGTAGCAAAATCTTTTAAGTACCCACATAAGTACAATACAATATTAAACAAAAACTTTATAAAAAAAATCTATAAAAATATCATACTCTACGATGCAACATCTAGTCCAGACAATAATTTAAACAAATAATATGGAAATTAAACAAGCTCAGAATCTTCCCCTTAATTTAATACCTAGTAATAAATGTAATTGACAAAATAAAGATGAATGCCTTCTTAACAACTGCATGCAGAAAGATGTGGTATACGCTTGCACAGTTATGCAATTGCCGAAACATAGGAACAACCAATTCTACAGAGCAAATAATGACTCTAATCAAAACATCCCGGGCACAGATATAGTCAAGGATCTGATACTACTACTACTACTACTACTACTACTACTACTACCAAAATAGCAAATTTAATAATATTATTCCTAGTATAAACCCGAAGAATATTAACCAGCACTCGCCTTGCATATCTTCAGAACTTCACTCAACTCAACACCCTAACATAAGGAATACCGATCCTGAGATGTATAAACCACTAAACATAAGTAGCTCACGTATTCCCTATTGGAAAATATTTTCCAATTTACATATTTGAATATAAACTCATAATACTCAAAAATGCGTCATCTTTGTGGAACTAGTTAGCAACCCTGTTATCGTAGGCATTTTTATTTTATTTTATTTTATATTATACTAGCATTTCAGCCCGGCGTTGCCCGGGTGTTTTGATGTGCATGCTGACAAAAAAACAAAAGTGGTAGTATGAACGCAGGCTTGAATCCGTATCGTAAAAGAGAGAAAGAACGAAAAAAAAACTGACGCCTTTGCTGTTACGACCACCGCCAAACCGGAAAATACGTAGGTTTAAGTTAAGGCTAGAAAATCGAAAGGTGAAGATGACTTTCAAAAATATCGGCGAAGAAGGCGACACCACCCTCTGTAGAAAAGTGCCCAATTGAGGGTGAAGAAATTTATGTTTTTAGCCAATTTTGCGGTATTTGTCGTCTGAAAGGTCGAACTTCAAAACGATATTGATCTTGGTAAAATGCGTCGCCTCTGTCGAAAGTTTTAGGCAGACATGAAGACATACATACATACATTTATATATTGGTAGCTCAAATTTTCGACCCAAACCGATTTAAAAGCTTGCCCTATCTTTGACTACCTTTATGTCAAATTTCAAATGTTTAGACCAAAAATTGTCCGAGTAAGTTAGTTGATACCGCAGCGGTCAAATTTCTTTTAAATTTGACCCCTATTATGACCCCTTAACCTTTATTGTTTAGGGCTCAAGTCCAGTAATTAAGTTGGATCCATGTCCAAAGAAACTATATATAAAATTTCAAGTTTGGCGGAGGAGTTTGGTAGAGTTCTAAAAGGTCAACTCGTTGAACTTTAACCCCTTAACAGATAAATTTCTGGCCGAAAACGGATTGCAAAGATTTTCCCAAATCTCACTAACTGTATATCAAATTTCGAGTCTGTAGACTAAAAATTGACAGAGTTATTGCGTAGGGAAATGTACACAAACAGACACACAGACACTTTCACATTTATATTTATTGTTTTTCGCTCAAATTAAGTTATTGTTAGATCTATGTCCAAGAAACCTATATCTAAAATTTCAAGTGTTTAGACCCAAAATTGGCGGAGGAGTTTGGTAGAGTTCTCAAAACTGATATCGCTTAACTTTGACCCCTTAACAGCCAAATTTCTGGCCGAAAATGGATTACGAACATTTTCCCAAATCTCAGTACCCTCTATATCAAATTTCGAGTGTGTAGACGGAAAATTGACAGAGTTATTGCGTAGGGAAATGTACCTACACAGACACAGAAACACACAGACACGTTCACTTTTATAAATATACTAGTAGTTCCGCCCGGCCTTGCTCAGACCCTATGTACTGTTCATAAGGTGATGTGCATATGCAGATATTAAAAAGTCTGAATATGTAAAGTAACGCCTTTCTGTATAATAGTCTTTCTTAATTACCATAAAGAAAAGACAGACAGACATTTTCACTTTTATAGATAGATAGATATTGGTGCAATATATAGTAATGATTAAAAAGTATATAAAAAAACTCATGCGCCAACACCGAGTATCGAAACCAAAACGTTCAACTCACGATTTATTTTGCCTCTGCGGTTAATGACTAGGCTATGAAAACATGTTTACTTTAAGGCTAGAAATTAAAACATGAACCAATAGCTATGACGTTATGCATTCGTAATGCCGGCGTTCGACCTTCACCTGCCAAATTTCATTTTTTAATTTTTTTTATTTTCACACTTTTGCACCGATTTTTCCGGGCTAAACCCCAAATATAAAGTTTTGCATGGATTCAAATACCTTATATACAAAGTTTCATGTCTGTAGACCAAAAACTCTAGGAGGTGCTTGATAGTCATATTATGTTTATATAAAAAAATATGTCATATTGACAATGTTTATATAAAAGCGATACTAATAATGTTTATATAAATCAATATGTCATATTAGAATGTTTATATAAAACATTAGTCATACTTATGTTTATGTAAAACAATAAGTCATATTATAATGTTTATATGAAACAATATGTCATATTATAATGTTTACATACAAAATACGTAATATTATAATGTTTATATAAATCAATAAGTCATACTGAAAATGTTTATACAAAACAATTCGTCATACTGATAATCTTTATATAAAAATAAGTCATACAATGTTTATATAAAGTAATAAGTCCTATTATAATGTTTAAATAAATCAAGAAATCATATTATAATCTATATATCTATAAAAGTGAACGTGTCTGTGTGTGTGTGTGTGTCCGTGTGTCTTTGGGTCTGTGTGTTTGTGTACATTTCCATACGCAATAACTCTGTCAATTTTAAGTCTACAGACTCGAAATTTGATGTACAGGGTACAAAGGTGAGATTTGGAAAAATCTTTGTGATCTATTTTCGGCCAGAAATTTTGCTAATAAGGGGCCAAAGTTCAACGATTTGACCGTAGAGAACTCTACCAAACTCCTCCGACAATCTTGGGTCTAAACAACTAAAATTTTAGATATAGGTTCCTTGGATATGGATCTAGCTTTATTACTCAATTTGAGCCCAAAACAATAAAAGTTCAAGGGTCATAATAGGGGTCAAAGTTAAAGGAAAATTTGACCTGTGCGGTGTCTACCAAATTACTCACACAATTTCTGGTCTAAACATTTGAAATTTGACATAAAGCGTATTCAGAGATAGGGCAAGCTTTTTAATCGGTTTGGGCCGAAAATTTTTTGTTACCAATATATAAATGTATGTATGTGTGTATGTATGTGTGTATGTATGTATGTATGTTTGCATGTCTACCTAAAACTTTCGACAGAGGCGACACATTTTGCCAAGATCAGTATTGTTTTGAAGTTCGACCTTTCATACGACAAATACCGAAAACTTGGCTAAAAACATTAATATCTTCACCTTCACCTGGGCACTTTTCTACAGGGGGGGGTCTCTTTTTTCGCCGATATTTTTGAAAGTCATCCTCTCTTTTTGATTGTCTAGCCTTAATTTAAACCTACGTATTTTCCGGTTTGGCGGTGGTCATAACAGAATAGACGTCAGGTTTTTTTCCCGTTCTTTTCCTCCTTCACGGTACGGGTTCGAGCTTGCCTTCCTACTACCACTATTTTTTTTTCTCAACATACACATCCAAACACCCGGGCTATGCCGGCTTAAATGCTAGTGTTTATATAAAACAATAAGTCATACTTGTAATCTATCTATTATCCATATAAAAGTGAACGGGTATGTGTGTGTATATCGTCGTGTGTGTCTGTGTACATTTTCCTACGCAATACCCCTGTCAATTTTGCGTTGAAATTTGATATACAGGGTACTGAGATTTGGGAAAATCTTTATAATCCGTTTTCGGCCAGAAATGTGCCTGTTAAGGGGTCAAAGTTTGGACCTTTCAGAACTCTACCAAACTCCTCCGCCAAATTTTGGGTCTAAACACTTGAAATTTTAGATATAGCTTCCTTGGATATGAATCTAACTTAATAACTTGATTTGAGCCCAAAACAATAAATGTTAAGGCGTAATAATAGGGGTAAAAAAATTTTAAATGACCGTTTTTTTTTTGTTTTTTTTTGCTCAACATACACCTCCAAAAACCCGGGTAATGTCCGGCTGAAATGCTAGTCTGTCTATATAAGTGAAAGTGTCTGTGTGAGTGTCTGTCTGTGTATCTGTCTGTGTGTCTGTGTACATTTCCCTAAGCAATAACTGGAAATTTGATATACAGCGTACTGAGATTTGGGAAAATCTATGTGATCGGTTTTCGGCCAAAAATTTGGCTGTTAAGAGGTAAAATTTCAACGATTTGACCTTTGAGAACTCTACCAAACTCCTCCGACAATTTTGGGTATAAACTCTTGAAATTTTAGATATAGGTTCCTTGGATATGGATCTAACTTAATAACTCAATTTGAGCCCAAAAAAATAAATGTTAAGGTGTCATAATAGGGGTCAAATTAAAAAAAAAATTGACCTGTACCGTCTCTACCAAATTACTTAGACAATTTCTAGTCTAACTATTTGAAATTTGACAATAAGGGTATTCAGAGATAGGGCGGTTTTAATCAGTAAGTCATACTGATAATGTTTATATAAAATAATAAGTAACATTAAAATGATTATATAAAACAATAAGTCATATTATAATGTTTATATGAATAAATAAGTTATATTATAATGTTAATATAAATCAATAACTCTTATTATAATGTTTATCGAAAACAATAAGTCATATAATGTTTATGAATAAAACAATAAGTCACATTATAATGTTTATATAAAACAATAAGTCACATTATAATGATTATATAAAACTGTCATATTATAATGTTTATATAAACAAAAAGTCATATTTTAATGTTTATATAAATCAATTAACATTTCAGCCCGGCGTTGCCCGGGTGTTTGGAAGTGTATGTTGAGCAAAAAAAAAAAAGCAGTCAATTTTTATAACTTTGACCCCTTATTATGACACCTTAAAATTCATTGTTTTGGGCTCAAATTAAGTTATTAAGTTAGATCCATGTCCCAGGAACCTATATCTAAAGTTTCAAGTTTTTACACCCAAAAAATTGGCGGAGGAGTTTGGTAGAGTTCTCAAAGGTAAAATCGTTGAACATTGACCCTTTAACAAACAAATTTCTGGTCGAACCCAGATCACATAGATTTTCCACAAATCTCAGTACCCAGTATATCAAATTTCGAGTCTGTAGACTAAAAATTGACAGAGTTATTGCGTATGGAAATATACACAGACAGACAGTCTGTCAGACACACTGACAGACAGATACGTTTACTTTTATAGATATATAGATAGACTAGCATGGGTGCCCGGCGTTGCCCGGGTTTTGAAGGTGTATGCTGAGAAAAAAAACAGTCATATTTTAAAATTTGACCCCTATTATGACCCCTTAAAATTTATTGGGCTCAAATACAGTTATTAAGTGAGATCCATGTCCAAGGAACCTATATCTAAAATTTCAATTGTATTGACCCAAAATTATCGGAGAAGTTTGGTAGAGTTCTAAAAGGTCAAATCGTTGAACTTTGATCCCTTAGCAGCAAAATTTTTGGCTGACAACCGATCACATAGATTTTCCCAAATCTCAGTACCCTGTATATCAAATTTCGAGTGTGTAGACTGAAAATTGACAGAGTCATTGCGTAGGGAAATGTACAAAGACAGACAGATACACAGACACACAGAAAGACACACAGATACATTGACTTTTATAGATATATAGACTAGCATTTCGGCCCGGCGTTGCCCGGGTGTTTGGCGGTGTATGCTGAGCAAAAAAAAAAAAAAATACAAAACAAAACGGTCAATTTTTTAAAGTTTGACCCCTATTTTTATGCCTTAACATTTATTGTTTTCAGCTCAAATCAAGTTATTAAGTTAGATCCATGTCCAAGGAACATATATCTAAAATTTCAAGTGTTTAGCACCAAAATTGTTCGAGGAGTTGTGTAGAGTTCTCAAAGATCAAATTGTTGAACTTTGACCCCTTAACAGACAAATTTCTGGCCGAACCCAGATCACATAGATTTTCCACAAATCTCAGTAACCAGTATATCAAACTTCGAGTCTGTAGACTAAAAATTGACAGAGTTATTGCATAGGGAAATGTACACAGACAAACAGACAGCAGACAGACACACAGACAGGTTCACTTTTATAGACATAATAGATAGATAGATACATCATACTTATAATATGTATATGAATCACCAATTAATGTATACGAATCACCAATTAATGTATATGAATCACCAATTAATGTATATGAATCACTAATTAATACCAGGTAATCAAACAGACAAGGAAATGCCAGGCCCTGATTTCAGTTGGTAAAACTCGACATTCCATGCTGATAAATCATTCTCGACTATCCAGAAACACTCGTTCTAATTCTTTGGGTTATATATTTTTTTATTTTGCCGAAAATTTACAAAACAAAAATTAGGCACAAGGTCAATCAAAAAATTTGGGAGTGAAGGGGGGGGTCTAGCGTCATCCACGTCACACTATCTTTCATTAATCCTAGCTAAAGCTCTCATACACCTTGATACCACAAACACACCATGGGTCGTCCTACTTAAGATTCTCAAATCAAATCTTTTTTTTTTTGTGAATATTATGTAAAACTGGAATTTTATAAAAAGTGTCATTTATTTATTATTTCATTGGCGTCGGGTGAGGAAAATGTCCAAAAAATACATGAAAATGTTAGTAGGACCCTTCTAACTCTTTCTAGATGGTAGACCTCTCACTGTTTTCCGGCTTTATGAGGACCGAACACATGCAGGTCGATTTCTAAATGGGGCTGAATTCTTGACGGGATCAAAGAATAAATGGATTGGGGGAGTTGGGGAATGTATATGATGCTGCTCCAAGATGAGATCAATTATTGGGGTGGGTGAGGACAAAAAATAGGGTGTGAGCATCTTGGAGGTTTCCTATCGATAATGGAGGTGGGCATTCACTCGGCTTGCTAAGAACCTAATTTAGACACAAGGCTTACATTAAGGGGTCTAGAGTCCGATAGGACCTGGAACCGTGTGTGTTATGCTCACGCGGGGGGATACAAACTCCAACTTATCACCTCTTCATGCACACAGGCTCCCTATTATGATCCGTCTTCTGTCACAGACTGCATTAAAAACGCAACAACCTTTGCTTCTCATCTTGTGTCCAGACTTGACTGTAAGCTGGGTCATGTGCATCTTCAGAATTGTCCATCATTTCATTAACATGACAAATTATACATACATTACCAATAGCCAGAAGATGAAATGGAAGTAATCGATGACTTTGCACCATCAGCAGTTACCAGATTAAGTGACTGGCACATGACATATGTACAGCTTTTTTATTGACTTCCAAGAAAGGCGCCGACACGCCATGATTTTTTCCTTCCATGTTGGATCCGTTATTGAAACTCTGCCATACTTGAACAGGAAATTGATCATGCTGTCAAAAAGGTGTTTCCCGGTTTTATCACACCCGTCAAGAAACTCAATTGATGTGTTCAAAAATTTCTGTTCCACCTCATTCTGTAAATTCAACTCTGAATAACAATACTTAATTGTCTATGTGACTGATATCAGGTGTACAATCTAGTATTATGCTATAATATTTTGATGCAAAATTTTTAGACATGATTTTGTTCTGCATTGGCTTATCCACAAGATCGATAAGTTCATTCTGAATACGATTGCTCAATCCATAGGTCTTAGTGTGTCTGCCATGTTCAGACAAACAGGATCATATTTTGCTATTAGCTCCGCTTGTCCAAGAGATTTTCCATTTCTGGGGTCAACGAGCTTTTCAATTGTGCCACGGAAGGCCAAATTTCTCTTCAGTCAAAAACTGAATTATATTAATCAAACAGAATAAAACTGCCCTCAATTTACTTATTGAGCGGATTTCTATTAGTATTTGTATAGTTTTACAGTTTGGGGCAATTATTGACGGTTTATGGTTGACCTTGTTGTTGTCGGTTTAACTTTAAGTTCTTTTTTTAACCGAACATATGTAATTTATTTGAATATATATATATTGAATATTTTTTCAAATTAATCACAATAAAAATAATGAGCACATTTTAGTCTTCAGAATCCATGATAAACCGCGATGTCAATCTTTTAACACAAGGACAAAGTACAAGTTTTGTTTTTGAATTAATTCTAGTTTTCCCTTTTTTACTTAATATTGAATGAAGTTAACTTTAAGTATGAATCGTGTTTGTTATTTTTCTCTTTTTTAATATATTTAAAAAGAAGTTCTTTCCTTTTTTTTAAAAATAATCTGTCATTTATAGTCTGCTTGTTCTGCGTGATGTCATTTTTTAGTTAACAAGCTTTGTATCTCAGCGGTGACGCATAAACACGTGACCGATATATATATATATATATATATATATATATATATATATATACACTCCTATCAATTTGTTTGTGTGTGTGTGTGATTAATATTAAAACCCCTTTTTCTATTTATTTATAAAGAAAATACAACTTTATTATATATAGGCTGTGGAATTGCATTCACTAGCAAAAGATCTAGTTAATTTGCATATGTTTTAAAATGTTCATTTTAATTAATTCCCCATTAGTCTTTTCGATTTTCTCATGGGATGACCATCTTTAGTTAACTATTAGGTGTAATTATATTCATGCAGATATTCTACTTGATACATACTTGCATAATATTTGTGTAAAAAGGTAAACACAAACCTCTTTCTATATATATTTATGTATGTGTATGTATATCTGTTTAAAAAATTTTACCTACAAAACTCCTCTATCAATTTTTTGTCTACAGACGCAAAACTTAATATATAGGGTATTTAAACTCATGCGAAACTTTATATTTGAGTTTTAGCCGAGGAAAATCAGGGCAAAAATTTGATAATTTTAAAAATTGAATTTGCCAGTAAAAGTCGAACGACGGCATTACAAATATGCATGCGTAGCGTAATAGCTATTGGTTCATGTTTTTTTTATTTTTAGCCTTGCAGCATACATGTCTTCATAGTTCAGGCATTGACGTAAAAAAAATAAATCATAAGCTAAAAGTTTTGGTTCCAATTCTCGGTTGTGGCACATGAGTCATTTTTTTTTTTAAACTTTTTAAATCATTAATATGTATTGGGTCAAATATAATATAATAATAACTACGAAATCTGTGTTAATCAAAATATCATATTTAAGCGTATTTTACGACCGAGCAATGCCGGGCGGCTTGCTAGTATGGCTTTAATATGTAAAAGCAACTGCACATCAAACTTGAACTGCAGACGAATGGTGGCGTGTGATGTTTTCAGATAAGTCTCGATTTTGTATCTCCTTCGACGACCAAGCGCCACGTGTTTGGCAAAGAACCACAGAACAGTATAACCAAGAATGCGTTAAGAAGTCTGTGAAGTTCCCGCAGTCTTGCATGGTTTGGGGTTGTATGAGTGCTAAAGGCGTTTGTAATTTATGCTTCATCAAAGGAACTGTAAACGCAAAAGTGTACCAAGATATCCTGGAAGCTAATTTACTGCCAGTGTTGGATAACCAGTTTGACAGGGAAGCTACAGACATCATTTTTCAACATGACTTGGCACCAATGCACTCTGCCAACACCATGTCTTCCTGGCTTCGAGAACGATCGATCCCTGTTTTTGAATGGCCGATGAACTCGCCAGATTTGGACGTTATTGAAGCCTTGTGGGATCAGATAAAGAGGAAGCTCCGTAAAGAAAAACCAACTACACTTGCAGCCATGAAGATTGAAATCCAGAACACATGGGATTCAGTGTCTACACATGATTGCGAGAAGCTTGTTGATTCCATGCCCTGGGGAATAGATGCTGTTATCACGGCAAAAGATGCTGCTACTAAATATTGATTAATTTTATTTGTATTTGTGTTAATAAAAAAACTATTTTGTTTACTTACCTGCCTTGTTCTATTATTTTGAAACACGAAATATTCAAAAACTGACATTGCAATTGATATTCAAAAATAAAATTCTGTCGTAAAACAACTATTTCAGTTAGTTTAGCATGATAGGATATTTTAGCACCAATTACATCTTACAGATTATCCTCAATAAGAATTTAGCGCAAAAATATATGATGTTCTATTTTTTACCAGCACAAGTATATATATATATATATATATATATATATATATATATATATATATATATATATATATAATCAAGAAGTGAAAATAAAGTTTACAATCTAAAAGCTTCTGTAAACGTAAAGCAGATATAAATATTAATATTTAGAAAGTAATCTTAACCAAATAAAAAAGCTCAATACAATCCATAGAATTCGTCATAGAAGAATATAGATTAAAACTGTATATTATACTTTCCATGAATTTATTGTTCGACATGATACTAAAATAAATAATATCAAAAACTAATATTTTTAAACAATTTCTTATTTACGCATGCTGTAATTCATGCAACGTATAATTTACAGTCTTAAATTGTATTCTTACCATTCAAACACTACTGCGTTTGAATATATGGTTAAGTGTTAATTTTACTCATTTAGGACTGCTTTAAAGCTTCGGCGCTCAGTCATTTTGAGACCAAATTTTAAACAATTTTTACAGTTCATAGGTCATATCCTCAGTTATATTTTGAAAAAAATTCAATTTTCGTTCATCAAAAGAAAATTAAAATAAAATTAGTGGTGTTCAAAAGTCCTCAAGATTACTAAGGAACGTGAGAAACTTTTTTTTTCTGATTGGCTGTTGGGTATCAGAGCAACTTTTTCAACATTGACGTTTTAGGGATGATTTTTTCTGTCTAGCTGTTCGTTACCGTAGCAACATTTTCGTTGTTGACAGCTCCATAAATCATCTCGGGCGTGTTGCTCACATGCCACTTTATTTGGGTTATAAAGAGTTAACAAAAGTTATACTATTTGTCGTGCTATGCTGAATAATATTCCGCTTACGATGTCGCCTGTTAATTCTGTTTCTTTCTTTTTTGTCCCTTCTTTCTGTTTATTTGCTTAATTACGTCTTTTATTTGATTTTTTATTTAAGAAGTTGGTAATAATTTTCTATCGATTGTTGACAATGTGTATGGTATTTAATACAAAAAAGAAAATATTATTTCAAAGCAAAGACTGGGGAAATCATGGATTACATAGAAAAATGCGAGCATAAAAAGTAATATGATTAAAATGAAGGTTTTAACAACTTGTACTTTTACTTTTCTAAGCTTAATCTTAACAATATCCATGATAAAAATAAGTCTGCCTTCATACAATTCGATATTGAAAATTGCTACCCCTCTATATCAAAAGAATTGCTTGATGAAGTCTTAGACTTCGTTTCTCTCCTATTTGACTTACAACAATCTGAGATCAATATTATTAAAAATGTAGGAAACCAGTCTTAATCAGTTAGGACACCCAATGTACTAAAATAACAATCGGGATCCTTTGATCTTTCAATGACTCCTTTAGACTCAACAGAGGTCTCTCACCTAGTTGGTCTTTTTATCCTGTATAACATCACCAAGACTATAAATAACAAAAATATAGGAGTATATATGGACGATGGTCTTATCTTAGGGGAAAACCTAAATGGCTCTAAATGTAAAAAATTAAAATACATTTAATTAAGGAAATGACCAAAATAGGCCTTAAATTCGACATTAAACCTAATAAAAAAATTGTTACTTTCCTTGACATCACTCTAAACCTCACAACTAATTCATATGAACCGTATGCCAAGGATAACACCTACCCACTTTATATACACCCATTATCAAACCACCGTAAGCATTAACCATATCCCTAAATTCATAGCGAATTCATCTAAAGTAGAAATATTAATAAATACAAACCCTCCTATGAAAAGGAAAGTGGATCCTCCAACACCACCATTAATTATACCTAATTCTTCGACTGTTTTGAATAAGAAAAATAGATCTAGAAAAGTTATATTATATAGTTTACCCCCTTCAATATAATGGATGGTCAAAACCAAACTAGGCAAAAGTTTCTTTCAACCCACTCCCCCTAATAATATCCTGCATAAAATCTTTAAAAAAAATACCATTAAACTTAGCTATAGTTGCACAGATAACTTAGAAAAAAGTAATTAAAAACTTGACAAAGATAAAAACTAAACAACAATGGGAACAATAACTGTAATTGCTCCAATAAATCGGAATGTCCACTGAAACAACAGTGCCTGTAAGCTGAGGCGGTATATAAAGCTACAATTGCTTCCATAGAAACCCCAGAAGATAAAACATATTATATTGGTCTGGCCGGAACCTCTTTTATGGACAGATTTAGAGTGCACAGATGCTCCATTACTTACCCAACCACCCTCATAAAACCTCACTATGCCACTCCCTCTATCTAACCTTACACCAACTATAAGCTGGGAAATCCTTAAAAAATCTAATACATGTAAATCTTTAAATTCGCCATGCTTTCTTTGCCTAAATGAGAAACTGTATATATATATATGCTTATGCATATATTTACAATATATATATATATATATATATATATATATATATATATATATATATATATATATATATAATTCCCTCGTGACTGTAACTATATCATAATATTCTGATTTAATTTGTCACTTCTATTCCTCCCTCTCCTCCTCTCTCGTCCTACTTCCTTCTTTACTCTCTCTCTTTTTCTCTTTCGCTCTCTCTCTCTCTCTCTCTCTCTCTCTCTATATATATATATATATATATATATATACAGAGACTTTCAAGGCAAAAGAAACTGTGTAGGATAAGAACACACACACATATATAACAGTGAACTGTACGTAAGAGCATACACACCCATACACATTGATATACATTGATAAACATAAACGAAACGCAACAAGAAAACGTAAAAGTAAACGAATTAGTAATAAACGATTAAGAACTACACCATCTTTTACATTAGAAAAAAATCCAACGGACATGTTTCTTCGAAAAAGAAATGTCCCTTTTGTGCAGAGCACACACACACACACACACACACACAAATCCAACGGACTTGTCTCTTTGAAAAAAAGACTTTTCCCCTTTGTGCACAGCACTAGGTGTGTCAGAAATTTCGTGAAAAATATTGAATAATTCCACCCCGTCTTTCCAAGCATATTACTCCCCGAAAAATGTAATTCAAGCCCTAATTTTTTTTTCAATTAAAGGAGCAAGGACCAAGGTTTCATTAAAAAACAATACAAAAACAAACACCGTGGCTTTTTTAAAAAAGGTTTTAAACTTCGGACTTTACAGGTAAATTTCTAAAAAACACTGCTTTTTTGTTTTAAATTTGAATATATTATTTATTGACCTTTTCTCTTCAATTTGTGATATATAACACTTTGGTGAGTAAATTAATATTTACTTTTTAATAGACATTTCAAAATGGGAGGCGTGAAATCATTCGACCCCCTGTCTTTCCAAGCTTATGACTACATGAAAAATGTCATTTAAGCCCTAATTTTTTTTCAATTAAAGGAGAAAGGACCAAAGTTTCATTAAAAAAAAAATAACAAAAGAAAAAAACAAACAACGTGGTTTTTAAAAAAGGTTTTAAACTTCGGACTTTACAGGTAAATTTCTAAAAACACACTACTTGAGGCACAAAACAAATTAATAGAAACATTAACTCTTTACCGACGAGAGGCAAAACTCATAAGAAAATGACGACGCGTTTCCAAAAATCTACTATAAATTCAATTTTTGCTACGTTTAATGTAAATTTTGAAGCTCGTAGGATATATATAATTGCTGAGATAAACAACAAGACAATAAAATTTCAATTCGATACTAATTCCGACATTAATCTAATTTCACAGTCAACATGGGAGTTATTAGGAAAACCAATGCTTAAAAATGCTAAGCATGTTACTTGCAGTGCATCTGGAAACAAAATACAACTAACTGGTGAGTTAACATGCAATATCTTTTTTAAAGTAAAAATTTTTCAGGGGTATGCTATGTTTCTGATTCATCAATCCTGAATCTTCTTGAGTTGGATTTCATCGAGGAACTTGATCTTTTTAATGTTCCACTTAATGCAATTTTCAATTCTTTCAATGTTAATGTTGTAGCAGATGTTGAAACATATTTTAAGAACATTCTTAAAACAAAAGGGTGATGCAAAACCAGTTTTTAGACCAAAGCATCCTGTACCATATGCAGCTTTAGCTACAGTGGAAAAAGAATTGGACCGCCTTCAACAAGTTGGAGTAATCCAACCTACAAATTACTCATCCTTGGCAGCACCTATTGTTATTGTGAAGAAAGCTAATGGCAAGGTACGGATTTTTCCACAGGATTAAATTCCAATGGCAACGTGCGGATTTTTCCACAGGATTAAACGATGCACTGGAAGCACACCAGCATCCACTACCTGTACCAGATGATTTGTTCTCAAAAGTCAACGGTGGAACTTGTTTGGCAAAACTAAACCTTGCAGATGCATATTTACAAATGGAAGTTGAAGAAGATTCCAAAAATCTTCTCACTATCAACAGCCACACGGGATTATTTCGTTTCAACAGTCTTCCGTTTGGGGTCAAGTTAGCCTCGGCTATATTCCAACAAATCATGGATGCAATGCTCACAGGATTGCCAGGAGTTTCTGCCTACATTGGTGACATCTCAAGAGGAACTTCTGCATCACTTGACTTCTGTGCTGAATCGAATTCAACAATATGGATTCCACTTAAGACCTGACAAATGCAAATTTTTTCCAAACTTCTGTGAAATGCCTTGGATTTTTATTTGACAAAAATGGTCGATAACATTTAAGCCATAAAACACATGCCACCCCCAAGGTATGTTTCAACACTACGATCCTTTTCTGGGCCTTGTAAGCCATTATGGTTCCTTTTTACCTGAATTGCATAAATTACGTCGAATTCTTAACCATCTTTTACAAAAAGATACTGTTGCAATATTTTTAACAGCTAATGGGGTATGATCCCACACACTCGGACGATTCTATTTATAAACGATGCTGCTAAGAACTGACGAATCAAATCAATTCACGTTCTGCTACCAACCAATCAGAAACCAGAATTGCTTCATAAATATTAAACCTTTTCTGGAGCAATTTCACATGTTCTTTTTCCGGGTTTCGACACGGTAAGAATATTTTGTTCTATGGGACTGTCTACTACAAACAAGTCACCTCCCAGGACTTGTGTGTAACAGCGAACCATCTGAAACTGTTCTGAAACTCGAAATGGTTTACACTTCTAGAGATACTAAATGGAACTGGTCAAGTACATGCAAAGAATCATTTGAAAAAATAAAATCACTTCTTCACTCAGACCTATTACTTACACACTAAAACTCATCATTAGACATTACTGTTGTGACGGATGCTTCAGACTATGGAGTTGGAGCAGTAATATCACATATTTTCCTGATGGAATTGAAAAAGCCATTGCACATGCATCAAAATCATTGACACCTACTGAACGAAAATATAGTCAAATTGAGAAAGAGGCTCTAGCGATTATCTATGCTGTAAAAAGGTTTCAGAAAATGCTATACGGCCGTCATTTTAATCTGATCACAGACCAAAAGCCTCTAGCAAATATTTTTGGCTCAAAGAAAAGGATTCCTGCTTATACAGCTTACAAAGATGAGCAACTATGGTGTTGGATTATGATTTCTCCATAAAATACCAACTAGGCAGCAAAATTGGCCAAACAGATGCGTTATCCTGACTCATCTCTTCTCGTCAAAAAGCTGTAGAAGACAGTGTCATCGCTGCTATATCTGTAGAACCTGAAGTTGTCTCTAGACTTGTTTCCACAGTCCTGGCACTACCAGTCACATCCGAGATGATCCAGGAGGCTACAGCCGCAGACCCACTTCTACAAAAAGTTCTTTACTTCCACTTCACAAGCTGGCCTAATAAGTGCACTGATCAGCAATTTCAACCATTTTTCAGTAAAAATCATTTTTGTCTGAGACTAATTGAATTCTTCTTTTTGCTGAACGTGTTGTTGTTCCATCTAATCTTCAAAATAGAGTCGTCAGACAATTTCACCAGGGACATCAGGGAATTAATCGGATAAAAACCTTCACCCGTGGTTATGTATATTGGCCAAGTATGGACAAATAATTAGATGAACTTGTCAGGAGTTGCTCCAAATGTCAACTAGTTGCAACGTCCCCCCGAAAAACTACATTATATTCATGGCCAACTCCAGAAATTCCTTGGTCACAACTGCTCATTAATTTTGCAGGACCAATAAATGGAAAAATTATCTCGTGCTAGTGGATTCTTACAGCAAATGGGCAGGAGTCTTTCAGATGAGTCACATCTCATCAAAAGAAACTGTAAGAAAACTACAGGAAATCTTCAGCAGGTTGGGAGTGGCCGAAGTATTAGTTTCAGATAACGGTACTGCTTTTACTTCAGCAGAATTTCCGGACTCTGTAAACAGAACAACATTCAGCACCTGAGATCTCCACCTTTCAATCCTCAATCAAATGGATAAGCAGAACGGTTTGTGAACACTTTCAAGAGAGCACTCTTAAAATTAAAAGAGGAAGGAACTACTCAAGAGATGATGCAAATATTTTTACGTCCCCAAATCCAAATTGCCCAAATTAAAAGTTTCCTCTGAAGCACTTATGAATAGGAAACTACGTTTGCCAATTGATGCTATTCACCCATCAACAACTAAATTTTACAGAAGAAACAAAATGATGGAAAATCAGTTTAATTGCCATCATGGAGCAATATCCAGGACAAACTGTATTGGATAAGGACTACCGTAATAGTAGAGAAAACTGGACACAAGGTCGCATAATACGCCGTCCTGGCAATGTCGTTTATGACGTAGATGTACAATCATCTATTTGGGTTAGACATGCGAATCAGCTTCATCATTCATCCCTTCCAGAGCGACGTCCAAATGATGCAGCTATTCCTTTACATGTGTTACTGGACACATTTGAATTATCCCAAAGTGTTCCAGTTATAAATAATAAACAATGCAAGTCTCACATCAAAGTCCCAACAAGAAGAACCCAGCAAATTTGTAAGCCAACGCCAACCTTACGCATAGATCCACATAAAACCTCTTACAAGGATCAAATTTCAAAGGGGCCCGGGTTGCATGATCAAAGTGTAGTATCTGTTCCGGCAGATGCTGCAGGCTATGACTAGCTATGACTAGCTATGACTAGCAAAGACCAGATGTGGGGGCAACCCCACATGCCTGACCATTAACCAGCTCCCATTTCCCACCTCTCGGGAGCTGGTCCCCTTTTTCCCTTCCCCCTCCCTTCACTCCTCACATTAAAAATCGGCCTTGTGCCTAATTTGCTCGGTGGGGGAGCAAATAAACACCATCTGTTCCGGCAGATACTGCAAGCTATGACTAGCAAAGACCAGATGTGGGGGCAACCCCACATGCCTGACCATTAACCAGCTCCCATTTCCCACCTCTCGGGAGCTGGTCCCCTTTTTCCCTTCCCCCTCCCTTCACTCCTCACATTAAAAATCGGCCTTGTGCCTAATTTTCTCGGTGGGGGAGCAAATAAACACCATCTGTTCCGGCAGATGCTGCACTTAAGATAATTTGTACCAGTCAATGGAGGGGAAACCCTCTATACTGGGACAATTATTATTTTTGGTAACCAGAGTGCCCCCTTTTTGCCTACTTTTAGGGGAGCGGGTTTTTACCTCACATTAAAAACGGCCTTGTGCCTAATTTGCTCAGTGGGGGAGCAAATAAATACCATCTGTTCCGGCAGATGCTGCAAGCTATGACTAGCAAAGACCAGATGTGGGGGCAACCCCACATGCCTGACCATTAACCAGCTCCCATTTCCCACCTCTCGGGAGCTGGTCCCCTTTTTCCCTTCCCCCTCCCTTCACTCCTCACATTAAAAATCGGCCTTGTGCCTAATTTGCTCGGTGGGGGAGCAAATAAATACCATCTGTTCCGGCAGATGCTACACTTAAGATAATTTGTACCAGTCAATGGAGGGGAAACCCTCTATACTGGGACAATTATTATTTTTGGTAACCAGAGTGCCCCCTTTTTGCTTACTTTTAGGGGAGCTGGTTTTTACCTCACATTAAAAACGGCCTTGTGCCTAATTTGCTCAGTGGGGGAGCAAATAAACACCATCTGTTCCGGCAGATGCTGCAAGCTATGACTAGCTAGGACTAGCTATGACTAGCAAAGACCAGATGTGGAGGCAACCCCACATGCTTGACCCTTAACCAGCTCCCATTTCCCTCCTATCGGGAGCTGGTCCCCTTTTTTCCCTTCCCCCTCCCTTGACTCCTCACATTAAAAATTGGCCTTGTGTCTAATTTGCTCGGTGGGGGAGCAAATAAATACAACAGGCTGAAAGCCACTTGCTCGCGCGCCCTCCGGGGCCCGGGTGACATGATCAAAGTGTAGTATCTGTTCCGACAGATACTGCAAGCTATGACTAGCTATGACTAGCAAAGACCAGATGTGGGGGTAACCCCACATATCTGAACTTGGTCAAGGTAGGGATCACCCTACGACCACAGTTACTATCCAGCTCCCATTTCCCACCTCTCGGGAGCAGGATCCCCCTTTCCCTCCCCCCTCCCTCCATCTCCACATTAAAAAACGGCCTTGTGCCTAATTTGCTCAGTGGGGAAGCAAATAAATAAACAGGCTGAAAGCCACTTGCTCGCGCGCCCTCCAGGGCCCGGGTGACATGATCAAAGTGTAGTATCTGTTCCGACAGATGCTGCAAGCTATGACTAGCTATGACTAGCAAAGACCAGATGTGGGGGCAACCCTACATGCTTGACCTTTAACCAGCTCCCATTTCCCTCCTCTCGGGAGCTGGTCCCCTTTTTCCCTTCCCCCTCCCTTGACTCCTCACAATAAAAATTGGCCTTGTGCCTAATTTGCTCGGTGGGGGAGCAAATAAATACAACAGGCCGAAAGCCAGTTGTCTCTCGTCATATCAGACTGTAGCTTTCATTTTCGCTCCTTCTAATAAACAGGGAGTGGATTTTTAAAAACAAACAAACCGATTTATTCACCTCATTCAAAACTGTCCCGCACAAAATCGTAACTGCTGAATACCTATCGCCGTCACGTCAATCAAAAACGCGCACCTGTGTTGTTTTAAACATTTTACTATTTTCCAACTGCGCGTCGTGAAGGCTTCGTTTTTTTTTCACATTTTCGGGGTTTTTTCACATACCCCGAAAAACACCCGGGCAACGCCGGGTACCCCTCGCTAGTATATATATAAAAGCGAAAATGCATGTATGTATGTATGTATGTATGCATGTTTGTGTGTCTGCTAAAAACTTTTGACCGACGGAAAAAAAATCCACAACTTGGTATCATATTAAAGCCCTACCCTCCGGACGACAAATATCCAAATATTAGCCCAAAAGGACCATCAGAAGTGCGTCAACTGATCGATTTTATGCAGGGAGGGGCAAAAAAAGTGACATTTTAATGTTAAACATTACATATTTTTAAATCGATTTATAACTGCCCCAAAAAATACGGGCGCCAACTCTTCTACATAAAGTATATACGGGGCCTTTTATTTTGGGTCAACTTGTATTTAAAACCCGCTGAGTCATGTCACGTGATCTTGACGTCAGCAAGCTCTAATGGCAGTCTGAATTTAAAAAAACATGTTGTTATCGGTAAAAAAATGTAACCCTCACACAAGCTAAACTATGAACTTCTACGCTATGACAACATTACCAAAGTTATTAGCACATTAAAAATAGTTAGATACGATAGTTAAACGAAACATAACAAGCCAAAAATGTGAAGTAAAACAAAAATACGCTTACAAAAAATATTAACGATCGAAGTTTTTACAAAAAAAAAAACAGCCAGACGCCATTTTCTTTTTTAGTAACAGTCTTTAGAGTAAGGAAGACGAAGTGAGAGAGAGAGAAAGAGAGAGAGACAGTGTGAGATAGAAATACACAAACGCAAACAGAGAGGGAGAGAAAAAGACAGACAGACAGACAGATGGAGAGAGATGTCTAGACAGGAAACGAAATACGTAATTTAATAAGCGCTAATGTGAAGTAATACCAAAAAAATAAAATACTGCTACGTCATCTCGAAACGCTCCCGCGATGACCTAATTTAGTGGCTATCTGTCAATCAAACCTCTTTACCTCGCTTTATAAGCCTTATTTTAACCCTATAATCAATTCCTCTTACTCTTGGCCTAGACGGTTAAGTGGTTGGAGTTTGTTTCACCTCCGCGTCAAGGCTCCCGGATTCAATCCAGCCTCACAATCAAAACTATTTTTTTCATTTACACGCGGGCAACGTTTCTTTATTTTTTTTTTACTTCGCTTATTCTTTAGTTTACTTCCTCCCCCCTATACACACAGCGGTTTTTTTTTCGCTGTTTTTTTTTTTTTTGGTTTTGGTTTTTCCGATTTTTTTAACATCGTTTCAGGGTTATTACCCTGAAACCCCATATCCCCCCATATACACACCTACAAACACCCGGGCAACGCCGGGTACCCCCCCGGCTAGTACTTTCATAAATCGGAGTCCATTTTTTGTAGGCTTTTTGTAACCCAGTCAACGACGGGTATATATATATATATATATATATATATGTATATATATATATATATATATATATATATATATATATCGTAGATTACTGTTTTAAAAATAATACGTAAATAAAAATGTTATATACGTCCAAACAAATTAAAAAGGGCGACTTTCTAAGTAAATAAAAAAAATAATAAAATAAATAAGCTTCGAGGCGGAGGCAATATTAACCATATGTATCGCTTGAAAAAAAACAACAATAACAAATCTCTCTCTGTCTCTCTCTCTCTCTCTCTCTCTCTCTCTCTATATATATATATATATATATATATATATATATATATATATATATATATATATATATATATATATAGCAGTATTGCTTCCAACAAAGTCTTCATCAGATGATGACTCTGGGTTCAAACATTGTTTCGGAGCCGAAGTATCATTACCAGTAGCCCAGACCACCCTGGCAGTATCTCACGATACCACCAAACTTTGTTGGATTGTTGTCAATGATGATGCAAATAGAACCATGTCTTGTATTTTCTTTGTGTATTTTTTATTGTCTGATGGAGAAACCCCAAGATTATTTAAGAATGTATAGAAAGTGAAAGTTGACATCCGACTTCGGTAAAAAATACAATGGTTTTCCAGTCATTTCCACATTCTTCTTGTAGATCTTAATATCTTTCCAACTTCCGCTGGTGTGCCCAGTCAAAATTTTTCTTAAATAATTCAACGACAAAAAACTTTTTTTTCAAATGAATGGACCAAATGACGATATCTGGACGCTGATCTGTTAACGTTATTTCAGTTGGACATATGAGCTGGCGTTATAAGTCGAATGCAACGCACCACGACGATTTCTGTTTATTTTATATAAAGATTTTGAGCTATTTTCTTCTTTAACGAAATGAATTGTTCTACTGTTAATGTTGGCAGTAACACAACATATCTTTGCAATAATCTTCAATACTTCATTGTGTGTTCAGGTGTAGCTTTTTTGGAAATACTCGCATCCAGTGAGAATATGTTTGAGATTGGCAATTTTTCCACAAGTTTTGCATCGATCGGATGTAGTTAATCCCCAGGCATGAAGGTAAACTGGTGTTGGTAAGATATCGTAGGCTGCTTTTATAAGAAAACTTAATTTTTTAGGGTCCATGTATTTTTTACACTCTCCCACTTAGTCCATACACGTTGTTTACCTTGACCTACAGCTGTAGCATTGCGCTTAGCTTCTTCAAGATTATGAATTTCTTCTGAAACCATTTTCTTTTGCTTTACAGGGAGTTCTTTAGACCACCATTGTTTTGAGTATAGACCTAGACCCGCTTTTCCACATACTACAGTACTGACTATTTTTTGCATCTTAAGGGCCGATTCTGCATCTCCAACAGTTTGTTTTGCTTCCTATTTTCGACCAGATATAAATGTTTGTTGGGCATTCTTCACTGCTGAGTTAGGAGAGTCACGCAGCATCTGGAAACGTCGCACTTTACTCGATTTAGATTCATCAACAAGTGACGACGTTGGAAGTTTTAAATTCGTTGATCAACTGTATAGTGCCACGTTTGTCAGGAAATTAGGCACCACTAACCATCTTTTAATAAACTTCCTGATCAAGCGTTCCATTGTCTCAACTTTTGTAAGTGAGATCCCATAAATCTACATTGGCCATGATAACTTGAGAATTAATCCAAAGGAAAAGCACCGTATCTTCTCCTTGTTCAGGACATCACACTTATCAATTGAGTGTAATCCACTTTTTTAGCATTTTGTGTAGATCCGGCCAACGGTGTGGATCAGTCAAAGGTAGAGAATAGCAATGACCAAGGCTTTTTACGCTCTTTTCACGGATTGTGAGGATTTTAGTTCTGTCCACAAAAAATGTTGTTTCTCTGCAGGTTCCTTTAATTATAGATAAACTGTCTATAATATGGTTGTCTTCAAGTCCAACGTGAACAAGTTTCTGATGAGCCGTTCCACTTAAAATAACAAATTTACCGAACTTCCATTACTATCGATTACTATATTGTCCTTTTGACTACTCTACACTCTTTAACCCTTATCCTTGAGTGGCCTATCGGCCTTGATAAGTGACGCCTATGTAAAAAAAAAACTGCAACATTTTGATGGCTTTATTTTTATCGCAGTCCAACTCTTGTAAGCGGGTAATCATGTGTTTCATGTGTGATAATGTCACGTCATCCATGAATGCCCTCATAGAAGGAATCTTTTTTCTTATTGGTGTTATTTTCGGTACCACACAATTGAGATAACACATCCCATCATAATGGCAATATTCAACTTTTGCCAGTTAGTTGAATATTTATTATTAGAAAATCGACTTTACATTTGAAATACGCTAATATAAGATTTCTAATATCTTCCGCAATCCAAAAAACTCTATTGCCGTATCAAGTCTAGCCAAATGAAATGAAGTTCAGCAGATTTATTATTTTTAGTCATTTAAAATTCGGTCCCACAACATGGTGGTATGTTCGATATACCCTTGGAAGCCAAGAATTCTAGCCTTCTGTATTGAAGAATTGACAATCATCGTCTAGCACAAATTTTGCCATCCTTTTAGCAATAACACCGATAAAGATCTTACCTTCTACGTTGAGTAAGCAAATTGGTTGAAATTGAACCAGAGTTTGGGAGTTTTTTTTCTTTTGCTATATGGATTCCATCTGCCAGTCTCCAATTCTTTACTACGAACTTCTTTACGAACGTCCGTACGAACTTCTTTACGAACTTCCGTAACGACTTCCAGAGGATTGTCAATACTTTAGGGCATCTTTGTTTATAGGAAATACCGTTAATTCCTGGTGAACTCTTTGCTCTCACTTTCCTGACAAATTCTTTTATTTCACCTAGCCTTAAAGGTGAATTATCGAGCTCTACTCTCGGGGACTGTGGACGGTTGTTTTTCATTAAAAATAACCAGAGAATTGTCGATGAGTGGATCGGTACATTTTTCCCGACGGTAAGCTTCTTGTTTCTCTTTTTGAATATTGACACCGATTTTCTCCTTCTCGAACAATTTCTTGATAAACTTTAATAGTTTTTTTTCAAAGTCGCGGCTCGCTTTTCATTTCTTTTGTCGACGATTCCTTGCATTTTCAGCTCTTGAAAGCATGAGTAACTTTCCTTCAATTCAGACAATCGCTTTCTCACCAACTCTCGGTCACCTGGTATTTCCTTAAGCCGCTTCTTAAGAAGCCTTTGTCGCCTCTGAGTCGTCCTTTCTCTCTCTGTCTTCTATTGGTTGTTTTAACAGTTTTTCCTTGTTAATCTCTGCTGCTCCAAAGTGATAAGACTCACTTAATGAACAATTTTAGTGAAAGACTGCAACTTGATTTTGATAGATTCCTTCAAACTGTTTCGGAAAATGAAGGACAACTCGTCATCTAGCGCTTCCCATCTTTCGTTATTCGCCCAAGGCCAGTTGATACGAATTGCACTCTCATGCACATTTGGAGGATTGAGTTGACAAACGAAGTGATTTTGAGTACTGTGGTAATTATCCTGTCAGTAGATCACTTCCATCGATTTATTTACCTCAAATTGAGATTTATCTTGTTCTCGACTTAGATATCCCATTTTTGTGTGATATTCCCTTGATGCATATCTCTCTATATATAAATGTAATTCTTGGTTCGTTCAAAGTTGATAAAACCATATTTCTACATTCCCAATTTATTTTAAATTTTCAGACAACCCATATTTAGAGTCAACAGATGTTTCTATGTTATTAAAATAAATTAACATCGCCAGTTATAAAAATATTTAATAAAATAAAAATATTTTTCGTAAGCCGTTAGTGCGAACCTGTTTTGTTGATAGAACTGAACTTCCGTTTCAATTCATTTCATACACCACGATTTGAAGATTTTTCATTTTCTGTTTACTCAATACGTAAAAAAAACATAATTCATTCGTTTATCTTCCAATTTTTTTAATTTAAATTTTTTTTCTTTATTATATCAGGCAAAACAAAATTGCGTGCTTGTTTTTTGAGTCGAAGTCGTTTTTTGTTTTTTTGTTTTTGTTTTTCGCTTTTATTTTTTTGCTTTTGTTTTTTATTTTTCGATATAAGAAAATATGAACTTTTTTATTATTAACACTATAAATTGTTAGGTGAAAGTACAGATTTTTTTTCGAAGAAAATGTATGGATTGGTAATGTGCTTAAATAATATTTGATGCTAATGAAGAGGGAGGGAGGATGTTTTCTAATTATTCTGTACTTTCGGTGCTAATGCAGAGAGTGATCCGCGCTATTTAAATCGTATTTCCACGTTTTATGATATGTTTTTATTCAATTGTACAGAATAGGTACAAACCCCCTCCCCTCTCCATGTTAAGAATGGCTTTTTAAATAATATAACGTTATTATTTCAGCACGGATCACTCTCTGCATGAGTTCCGATTAATGTTTTGTTTTGTGCTTTTTTTACCATAGTTTTCTTCTTTTTTTTTTAAGAAAACCTTTAACAAAAATTGAAAATACACGTTTTTTTTGTTTTTTTTTTACAGAAGTTGCTTTTATATAAGAAAATATGAATGCCTTTTCTTTATTAAACAAATTGGGTACTCATGAACTTATTGATCCATGCTGAAATAATAACGTTATTATTTAAAAAGCCATTCTTAACATGGGGAGAAGAAGATGTTTTGTACCTATTCTGTACTTTACAATTGAATAAAAAACGGTAAATTTTTAGATTAGGTCCATCTCCACAATTTTCTTTTAAATGACGACTTTTATAGGTTTTCGACTATGCTGATTACGAAAATAACATTGAAATTTTGCAGAAATAAGTAGTATCAAGATATAAAAAGTTGTATAATGCATTGTAATCTCTGGCGGCCATCTTTTTTACGCGCGTGCGTTCGCGTCATAAACAAATCTACGCGCGTAACAAAGATGGCCGCCAAAGAATACAATGCATAAAATAACTATTTATATCTCGATAACTACTTATTTCTGCAAAATGTCAATACGATTTCCGTATTCAGCATAGTCGGAAACCTATAAAAGTCATCATTATAAAGAAAATTGTGGAGGTGGATCTAATCTAAAAAAAAACTACAAAAAAAAAAAAACTTTAATTAAACTTGGAAATACGAGTTTAAAAAATAGCGCGGATCAGTCAATGCATTAGCACCCATTAATCGACTAACGTGACCTTATTGTCGAATAAGCTCTGGCTACAATGTTGAACGCGCCGTTCACATTGTTTTTGTTTTTTTTTCAAGTTAAATTCAACTTTCACAATATCTTTCTATTTTTTTTATAATTTCACGATATCTTTTTTTAATAATAATTTTTTAGTTGAAAGCACAGAATAGTTACAAAACATCATCCCCTCTCTATGGTAAGAATGGCTGAAAAAATATTAGGTACTCATGCAGAGAGTGATCCGTGCTGAAATAATAACGTTATAATTTAAAAAGCCATTCTTAACATGGGGGAGGTGAGGGGGTTTTGTACCTATTCTGTACTTTAACCTTACAATTGAATAAAAAAAAAACATATCATAAAACTTTAATTAAACTTGGAAATACGATTTAAAAAAAATAGCGCAGAACAGTAAGTTCATTAGCACCAGAAATTGTTAGGTGAAATACAGAAAAGTTTCTACGAAGAAAATCGTTATTTTATCAGCCATTCTTACCAAGGGGAGAGGATGGTGTTTTGTCACTATTCTGTGCTTTCAACTAACAATTTATTTAAAAAAAACAAAAGGTAAATTTTCCCATTAGGTCTACCTCCACACTTTTTAACATGGGTAGGTTAGGGGTGTTTATTCCGAAAGCCGTTCTTAACATGGGGAGAATGGTGGTATTTATTCTAAAAGACGTTTTTAACAGACGGAAGACAGGTAAAAGGTTAAAACACATGGTTAGGCATGGGTGTTGTTTATTCCGAAAGCCGTTCTTAATATGGGGAGGTTGGGAGTGTTTATTCATGGCCGCCAGTGAATTATAGTGCATAGTACAGGTCTTTATATATCGAAAACTACTTGCCTCTGCAAATTTTAAATGAGATTTTCTTATTCAGCATAGTCGAAAATTGTGGAGGTGGACCTAATGTAAAAAAATACCCTCCCCAAAAAAGATCTTGTGAAATTTAAATTTAAGCGCAGTACCAAAAATAAAATTAGACAGAAAAATACCCCCTTTGGGTTTGTACTTGCACAAAGACTTGAAAAAGGCTTTGACTGTCATAAAATATGCTTAAATATGATATTTTTATTAATGCAAATTTCATATTTATTATTATACTATATTGGAGCCAATATATAGTGATGATTTGAAAAGTTTTACAAAAATGACTTGTGCGCCATCACCAAGAATCAAAACCAAAACGTTTAGCTTGCAATTTATTTTTTCCTTTGATGTTAATGCTGTGAAGACATGCTTGCTGCAAGGCTAAAAATTAAAACATGAACGAATAGCTATTACGTTACGCATGCATATTCGTAATGCTGTCGTTCGACTTTCACCTGGCAAATTCCATTTTTTTAATTTTATCATTTTGCATCGATTTCCCCTGGCTAAAACCGTAATATAAAGTTTCATATTTCGAAGTTCGAATACACCATATATGAAGTTTCATGCCTATTGGCCAAAAACTGACAGAGAAGTTTGGTAGGCAAAATCTTTTAAACAAATATATATACGCATACACAAATATATAGAGAAACAGGTTTGTGTTTACTACAACCTTTTTACACAAATATTACACAAGTATAAATCATGTAGAATATATGCATGAATATAATTCCTGTAGATGAGGGGTCGGTTGATGGTCTACTTGTGTTCCATGTTTGATACCACTATGTCCAGTACCTCTCAGCCTAAACCTGAAACTCTTAAAGAAAATGTCAGTTCAATAAAAAATTGCGATTAAACCAAGCTTAAACTCAACCAACACCAATTTATCTCCTCCTTTGAGGCTTGCATTCACGAATATCCGTGGGCTTAGAACTAATTTAGATGATATTGAATCATTTCTTCTAGCAAACACCCCGGATATCTAAGCAGTAAGTGAAATTAACCTACACTCCTCCATCCCCTCTAAGCACTTTAACATGCCTAGTTATCTCCCACTTTGCCGTAAGGGCTTAGACATATGGACAGACTTGGAGGCTATATTCGAAAGACCCTCCCCTTCACTAGAGAAACAAAACTAGCATCAGACGACCAGGCCTTTATGTGCTTTAGACTTAATATGCAACATAACATTAGCTACTTATATTTTCTCTATCGCTTTCCCTCAACCCAGGACTGTACCCTAATCAACCAAATCTCTGACAGCATAGACACAGCACTCTCCCTCGATACTAGCGCACAAGTACATGTATTTGATGACTTCATTGTCCACAACAGTAATTGGCTTGGATTCTCTCGTTACACAGACGCAGCTGGTAGCATAACACATAGCTTCTCTATATCTCATTCCCTATCACAGATAGTTACGTTTCCGACATGTTTCCCAATCAGCAAGATCAACATACCTCACTCCTAGATCTATTTCTGACCACAGTTTCCGATGATTGTATAACGAATGCCTATAGCCCACTCGGGAATACTGATCACACTGTGATAATGGTAGAAATTGTCCTTGATTCTCGACCCAAAATTGAAGAGCCATTGCTCAAAATGACAAGGTATCATAAGAGTGCTGACTGGGATTCCCCATGGGGAAATATCTTTTTTCTTCCAGCTGAACAGTGCACAAATGAGACCACTGAATGGTTCAAAACGGCAATTGAAGCACATATTCCCACATGGAAATTCTATAGCAACTCCCACTCTCCCCAATGGTTTCCTTCGACGTAGGTCCTGTACAAACAGACAAGAGTTTACAGAAGCTAGGAGAAATTGTAAGAAAGAACTAGGGACAGCTAAGAGAGAATATACTGAAACCATCAAAAACTGCACTGAAGCACAAAAATTAGGAACTTGTGATTTCTGGAAAATCTACAACAGTGTAGTAAATAATGTGCAACCAACACTATCCAACAATCATGAGGTTATTTGCACGGCAACGGAGAAAGTTAACATGCTTGCCAGTCGACCCTGTTGATCCAGCAAACCTTCCTGACTTTCCTTTGCAGACAGCCACCACACTGGATGATCTGAAAATTACACCTTCTCAGGTGCATGATATCATAAAAATCCTAGGCACCTTAAAAGCATATGGTCCCGATCTCATCCTGGCTGTGCTATTAAAAAAATGCTCTGCCAAGGTTGCTCCACTCCTCTCCAAACTTTACAATAAATACCTAGTGTGGTACCAGTTTACAAAAATTTTGGTGAAGAACTGACCCATTAAATTATTGCCCCATTAGCTTCCTCCCACTTTTGGCCAAAATATGTGAATCCATAATTAACCAACCTCTAGTCCATCACCTTAACTTCTGACCGACCAACAATATGGATTTAGGCAAGCCTTTTCTACAGCAGATATCCTAACTGTAATTTCTGAATGAATATACCATACACTGGACAAAGCAGGGGAGGGTCAAGTGGTAGCCCTAGATATATCTAAGGCTTTTGATAGGATATGGCACGATGGTCTTCTCAGGAAAATCAGATCATACAGTATCACTGAACACTTAACATAATTAACATTAAAATACTTAACATAATTAAATCCTTCTTAAATAAGAGAAGAATCCAGGTTGTCCTCGACGGTCATACATCTAAACAATGATATAAATGCGGGTGTACCTCAGGGATCTATCCTTGGACCTTTTTTATTCCTAATATTCATAAATAACCTCCCTGATAAAATTGTCTCTGAGATGGGTATATTTGTTGATGATACCACGCTCTATAATAGGAATGAGGGGAAAACAAATGAACACATATATAAGGCAATGATAGAAACACTAGGCAAAGACCTCTAATCTGTAGTAGAATGGGGACAAAAATGGATCGTCACATTCAATGCTGCCAGGACTAAGTTTGATTCCTTCAATAATTACAAAAAACCTTATCAACCCCCAATAGGTATGGCTAAAGATACATTACCTGAAAATACTTCTTTCAAACTCCTCGGCTTAACGTTCACAGAGAATATGAGTTGGAACAGATACATTGAGACCATTGCCAGGGCCGCTGCAAGGAAGGTGGGCTCTCTCTACTGTGCTAGAAAGTTACTTACGCCTAAAAGTAAAGTAAAAGGCCACCATTCGCTCATGTATGGAGTATTGTTGTCACGTTTGGGCTTGAGCATCTGCTACTAGTTTCTCACTCCTGGACAGGGTTCAAAAGAGAGTTGCCAACCTAGTAGGTCCTGAACTATCATCTAAGCTTCACCCTCTGTCCCATCGATGAAATGTTGCATCCCTCTGCCTGTTCTACAAGTATTTTAATGGTGAATGCTCTGACGAACTACAAGCCCTTGTACCCCCTCAATGTAAATAGCACAATAAACCCGACGAGCAGCAAAATCCCACCCCCACATAGTAGTGATCCCAAGATGTAAGAAAGCCTTCTACTCCAGTAGTTTCTTCCCCAGAACTGCTAGACTCTAGAACTCCCTTCTGAGTTGCTGCTTTCCAAACTGTACTGACATGCAGAAGTTCAAGTGTAATGTGAACAGACATCTTGTATCCCTGCAACTTATGTCTCCGATAGTAGCCCTTTACATCAAAGTGGCACTGCGCCTTGTTTGGGGTGAAAATGGAAAAAAAAGTGATAATAATAATTACACGTCATAGTTAACTAAAGATGATCATCTCATATGAAAACCGAAAACACTAATAGGGAATTAATTAAAATGAATGTTTAAAAAAATATGCAAATTAGCTAGATTTTTTGCAGATGAATGCAATTCCACGACCCATATATAACAAAGTTGTATTTACTTTTTAAATAAAAAGAAAAAAGTACTTTTAATATCAATACATACAAAAAAGAAAATCATTTGATCTGCAGTCGAATGCTCTACCACTCAGCTATCCAGATGACAAGAAATCTGTTTTTTAAGAAGAAGATTTTATTATCTCCCTTAGTCGGTGTAAGATAAAATATTCCCCTGTAAAAATTCTTTTTTTTATCTATAAGAAAGAAAAGCTATTTTTATGATCGGATTTTTTCAATTTTCAATGCTTATCAGATGAATTTCTTTACAAAACAAAACACTGCCAGGCATATAAATTACCTTTGTGTGAAATTTGTAAAAGATCGGCTCAGCTGTTTAGCAACATATGAGAAAGGAACTCTCTCTCTCTCTCTCTCTCTCTCTCTCTCTCTCTCTCTCACACACACACACACACACACACACACACACACACACACACACAGAGAACGTGATTTTTATATAATAGTAGAGCTAAAGATATTTCCATATGCATCTTAAACTCTACACAATTATACACAATGTAGAAACTATGCATAAATAAAATCCATCGTAATAGTAAAATGAAATTAATCATCTTATAAGAAACATCAAAAACAAATAATTAATACTTGTTTTCGAAAAATATATAAATTAGTTAACTTTCATATAATCGCTATAAATGACTGAGTATATTAAAAAATTCACTTTAATAATTTAAGAACAAGTAGGCTTTTAATAGCAATATTAGAGCGAGAAAAACTCAACTGTCTAGGTATATATCTACCTCTCCTATTATATAAAAGGAACTTTGTCTGCATTCGTTCCTTATGGACTTGAAAACGGCTAAGCCAATTTTTATGAAATTTCACACAAACATACTTTATGTGCCTTGAAGTATTCTTATATAGGTTTTATATTGGAATGTCCTCGATAAGTATCGATAATCGATAACTGAAATAATCTTATGAAAGAAAGAACAGGCGTTTTTTTACCAAAGTTAACACCTTAAACAGCTTAACATCCAAAGTACATTTGAGAAGTTTTATTACCACACAAGCTGAAAAGCACAACACATAAAATCAAAAGTCGGTTATTTGATATGACAGAGGCACTTTCGAAATGAATGTTTCTGTTTAAAGTACAATTACAGCATAATACTTGAGTTTTACATTTTAAACTTAAATTAAAGCCATTATCACCGCACAAGCAGTAAGGCCAAGCATATAAAATCAAAAGTAAGTTCTTTGATATGACATGGATGATGTATTGTGAGCGTAGTCACTGTGGGGAGGCATGTAAAGCTTCTCTCTACTGCACCATGATGGGTTTCCAATTAGAGCAGGAAATCAATCGATTTTATTGAAAAAAAGAGTAATTTCACCGATTTCAATGACAATAAAAATATGGAAATGCAAAACATTCATTGACCATCATTCAATTCTGGTCAACGTCGGGTCTCTCTGCTAGTATATATATATATATATATATATATATATATATATATATATATGAATTTTCTTTTTTGTGAGCTGATATTCATATTAAAAACCCTTTTTTATTTTTATTTAAAAATTAAATACAACTTTGTTATATATGGGTTGTGGAATTGCATTCATCTGCAAAAGATCTAATTTGCGTATTCTTTAAACATTCGTTTTAATTAATTGCCTATTAGTTTTTCCGATTTTCATATGGGATGATCATCTCTAGTTAACTCTTATGCTTTCTATCCATACTATGGCTAAGTTATTTTTTCTACTTTTAACCTCCTTCAGAATCTTTTGGTCTATGTATGGTCATGTATTCCTCTTTTTTCTTTTTGATATCCTTTGTTTCTCTGGGAGTAGTCCACGGTTATGAAGGGAATTATAGATCTGTTCTCTCAGTTGTGCAGTTAGGATTTTCCACATTTTAGGTAAACAGGTTATAGGTCTGTAGTTGCTGGGATGGTTCTTTTTCTGCATCTTTTTGTATCAGGGTGGTTCTACCTTTAGTCATCCATTCTGGTACATGTGCTTCGTGGATGCATCTTTTCAGTTACTGAGCTAGCCTTTCATGTAGTGTTGTAAATTCTTTAAACCAAGAAGCATGTATTCCGTCAGGATATGGTGCTCTCCAGTTGACCATTTTTCATAGCGTTGTCTTAAGGGCTTCCTTGCTGATTTCATTCTCTGTTCCTTCTTCGATTTGCTATGATTCTTCTTTCTGCTTTTCTATTATGATCCTTTTGTTCTTCCCATATCTTGTTCCATTAGCGTTTTGTTTCCATCAGGTTGTACTGTTTTTGCTTTTCTTCTTTGGTAGAATTGTCTTTCGTTCTTTTCAAAAGTTGTGTTTTGCTTTCACTGTTCAGATTTGTATCAGTATTGTCTTAATTTCGCTTCTTTTCCTGTTATTTTTTCCTTCACTTCTTCCTGTTTCTTGTTGAGCCTCTCCTCGCTGGTCGCATTTGTACTTTTCCATCCTCTTCACGTTGTTTGCTTCTTGTTTATCGATTTAGCTTCTTTCTTTAGTTTGTTGATCTCGGTTTCCAGCCTTAATTCCAATCCAGGTTTTGTTGGTCCTTTTTCCTTCTCAGTCTCTTTCTTTTCCCTTTAAACTTCATACTTACTGTCTTGGCACCTGCATAGATTAAATTGTTTAAGTCTGTAATGGTCTCTCTTGGGGAAGAGTTTGTTCACCTTATCTGTTTCAGTTTTTAGTTTTTTCTACTCTTTGTTTTTTAAGGATGGAAGCTTTGTTTTTTCCTCGTTTCCTGATGTTTTCTACTTCAGCTAATTCTTATTGCTTTATAGGTTCCGGTCTCCATGTTTCTTGTACCCAAGATTTGCAGTTCTTCTGTCTCTGTAGTTCTTATGTTTGGAGCTTCCTTGAAGGGCGTTTCTTCGCCTGTTCCATCATTAGTCTTTTGTTGTATTTCATTCAGTTTTAATTTTGAAGGTCAGCCTCTTATTATCATTATTATTATTATTATTATTATTATTATTATTATTATTGGCTCACAAGGAGCCTTCACAGAAATCTTCAGAGATCTTTACCTGAAAACAGCCTGTAGTGTTCACTGGAAGCTGAGTGACAACAAGTCTCCCCAGGTTTCCAGTACTCTCCTCCTCTTTCAATGCCATTTGCAAATAAATTTGAATCATTTCAACAGCTGCCTGCCATTTTTGGCAGCAGCTATTGGTCTTTGCTGGGATTTGAGTGGCACTAAGCCTCCCCCAGGTCCCAGTTTGTTGTTGTTGTTAGTGGTGGAGGTGGTGGTGGTATTGTCTTTCTCTGGAATTTGTATAACCACAAACTTCTTCATAATTCCAGTGCTGTTCACAATCCTTCGGAGGAAATCTCGATGGCAGTCTCTCTATTGTTTTTAACGGTTCATGACCATTTTATTTGAGATTGGGAGACACATCAGATTATGAGATTTTTCTTTGTTTCAGTCCATTTGGATTAGTATAATGTTCCTTCTATATATATTTATTTTGTTTGCTTTCTATTTCAATCTACCTGTGGTTGGTCAATGTTTAATAGTTATGTAGCTTAGTTTCCGCACTCGAAGATTTTCCTTATTATTATTAATTTTAATTGAATACTTAATTATCTCATAATTATTGAATCTATTATAAAATTATCTTTTATATATATATATATATATATATATATATATATATATATATATATATATTATATATCTATTATATCTTTTATAAAGTTTATTCCATGTTTTATGCTGAATAGAAGAGGCCCTAACTGTTGAATAATAAAACAACATTTTTTATCAGTTTCACACATACACACATTCACACGTACACACATACACACATTCACACATACACACATTCACACATACACACATTCACACATTCACACATACACACATTCACACATATACACACATACACACATTCACACATACACATATTCACACATACACACATACACACATACACACATACACACATTCACACAACTCATCCTTTGATTACATAATAAATAAATAAATAAACTTTTGAACAAGAAAGGTGAACAGTATTGAAATCCAGCATAAAAATAAGTCCAGTGTTTAAAAATTCTAGAGATTAGTTGTCTTCAACCACAGAAGAGACTGATTAGTCTACCGTGTGTCCTAAGTTGTTTGAAACTGCGATAAGGTAATAAATTGTTAAATCACCTCAGCAAAAAACATCTACTGAGTGACAAGCAATATGGATTGCATCCTGTTATATCAACAACTGACATAATTAACACAGGATAAGTCAATGCATCGATAGGTTTTTCAGAGTGATAGTACTTAACATATTAAACGCATTTTATTAGATTTTATATGAAGGTTTGCTTCACAAGCTTGCATGCTATGCAATATTGTTGTTGCAATAATAAAATCCTCTTTGTCTAATAGATCTGCATAATAACTGTTGATGAGCAAATGTCTAAATCATATGGAATAAATGCTGGCATGCATCATGAAACTATTCTGGACCAAACTCTTTTCTTTTTGTTCATCAATTATCTTTCAAATCATATTCTGAAATCAATTAGTGGCAAATGACCTATGGCATCTCTTTGAGCAGCACTCATTATCCAAGATCACGATGATTACACCTAATTCTTACTTAGAACGCATTCTCCAATGAGGAAAAAAAGCTTATTTCTTTATAAAAATTATGTTTTTTTTATATAAAATATATAATTATATAATTTATAAAGATGTTAAAATACCCAATTCTGTCTAAAACACATCTATGTCACAATGTAACATCTTGGATAAAAATGTATCTGATAATAGTGCAGAAATAATCACATCTCCCTTGGTGTCCAAATTAATTAACCTCGTGATCAGCAAGCAGAAAAAATCAAGGTTTTGATTCAAAATATTCTACTTAGAAGCTGAGCTTAAAACACCAGTAAAAATGTTATTCGATATCTAGAAAAATATGGAACACGAAATGATTAAATCAAATTGACCGTCTCAATTGTTGTTCAGAGTGATTTTAAATATGGATATGGTAGGCATTGTCACAAAATGAAGCGGATTAAATAAACTATTCAGACTGAAGCTTACGAATTTAAACAACAAGCAGATGAGAGAGTAGAAATGTTATGAGACACTAAGTACTGTGGGTGAGGATAGCATGTGAAGATTCCACTTAAAACTTGTGAATAGTTGCTTCAAGTAAAAAAACAGTTGGTAAATATAGCGATACGCTACAACAGAACACCGGCCACTCTAATTTGGTTTTATGGAAGTAATCGAGGTCGCTGATAACGAATCTGATAATCAAACCCGTCACAACTTTACCGTTTGCATGGTATTAGCCCCTGAATCCAGGGACTATTTTCTGTTATTTTACAGCTTCCGTTTACGCTGTTAGATGTGCCTTCACATAGCAAACTGCCTTCTCACATGGCGTACGAATCTTTCGCGGAACATTTAAAATATGAAAAAGAAGAAAAGAACTCCAAGTGGGGGGGGGAGGTAATGTTGGAAAGACATTCTTTTTTTTTTCAGAACGTAGAATTTTCAAATTTGTTTTTTTCGTTGGCGGACAATTCAAAATTAGAAAAAAAAGTTGTCTAAAAGAAAATTTAAAAAAATACATTATAGTACTTTTTTGGGGGGAATTCTTTGTGTGTCTTACGTAGTTTTTAATGCATTTTAAACAACGTTTTCACAAGTGGTTTATAAAAACATAAGCACCAGTTTTTATGCTATGCGCGCGCCCCTACACCACCCCCACCGCTTCCTCCCCAATGTAAACAGAAAACAGTAAAATCTCCTAAAAATGTTAAATGGTATTCTAATCGGTCAATGTCGGCGCATTACTTACATAAAAACGGTTAATTAAAATGCGAAAGCAAACTTATAAACCGCAAATAAAAACTTTGTTTTAGATCAATTAAAATGCATTAAAAGCTATGTAAGGCAAAAAAAAAAAAAAAAAATCCTTCCCCCAAAAGTGCTATAATGTATATTTTTTTTTAAATTTTGTTTTAGACAACTTTTTCTTTTAATTTAAAATTGTCCGCCAATAAAAAAAAAAAAAACTTTAAAAATTTCATCTTCTGGGAAAAAAAAGTCTTTTTCTTTTCTTCTTGTTTTATTTCTATGTCATGTGAGAAGGCAGTTTGCTACGCAGAGGTACATTTAACAACCGCCGTCTATGCTACTGTGTGCACGCACGTAGCGTAAACGGAAGCTGTAAAATGGCAGAAAATAGTCCCTGAGTTCAGGGGTTAATACCATGCAAGCGGTAAATTTGCGACGGGTTTGCTTATCAGATTCGTTGTCAGCGACCTTGGTTACCTCTAAAAAAAAAAAACAAATTAGAGTGATTAGTGTTCTGTTGTAGCGTATCGCTATATTTACCAAAAAGTTAAAGTTTACTTACTTGATAAAATATGGTTTATCATTTTTGTCAAGAGCTTCTTCCCATCCATACGGGAGGCCATTTTGTGGGTACCAGTTCTCACGTGGAGGAATCCAAGATGTAACCTGATTGAGGTGACTGAAAACAAAAACAAAAAACGTTTATTGCATAAAATCATGTACGATTAATTGTATTCTTTCATGAAACACATGTAATAAATTTCATGCTACATTAGAGATCAATTTAGATTATTTTATTTTAATTTACTCAAAGATAATGTAATAGGAAAATCAGATAGCCAGTGTTTATTCTATGAAAAGAAAATGAGAAAATCAAATTAATTTTGTTAATTTTTATTTATTATTTATATATTTCTCTTATTGTCTATAACATCTTTAAAAAAAATTAGTTTTTTAATATCAAATTTTTTAATTTGTGATTATTTTAACATTCTTATTGAGATTTTTCTGTAGGAATTGAACCTTTAGAAATAAAAAAGATTCATGAAATTAGTATGAATTTTTAGAGTAATTATTTAAATGGAGGATTATAAATATAGCTAGAGAATGTTTTTATATGGAAGACTTGGAGCTTGTTCTTATGAAAATTGAACATCGATTTTTCGGCAAAATTCATAGTAATATTTGTTTTTAAAAATTACTAGACATTGTATAGTCAATTTTTCAATTAAAATGATGATTACACTTAAAACGATGTACAATTAAAACGATGTACGATTACAACGATGTACAATTACAATGGTGTACAATTAAAACGATGTACAATTAAAATGATGTACAATTAAAACGATGTACAATAAAAATCATGTACAATAAAAATGATGTACAATACTAACGATGTACAATTAAAACGATGTACAATTAAAATGGTTACAATTAAGACGATGTACAATTAAAACGATGTACAATAAAAACGATGTACAATTAAAACGATGTACAATTAAAACGATGTACAATTAAAACGATGTACAATAAAAATTATGTACAATTAAAATTATGTACAATTAAAACGATGTACAATTAAAACGATGTACAATTAAAATGAAGTACAATTAAAACGATGTACAATTAAAATGATGTACAATTAAAATGATGTACGATTAAAACGATGTACAATTAAAACGATGTACAATTAAAATGATGTACAATTAAAATGATGTACAATTAAAACGATGTACAATTAAAATGATGTACAATTAAAATGATTACATGCAAAATGATTACAATTAAAATGATTACAATTAAAATGTTTACAATTAAAATGATGTATAATTAAAATGATTACAATTAAAATGATTACAATTAAAATGATTACAATTAAAATGATTACAAGTAAAATGATTACAATTAAAATGATATAAAATTAAAATGATATACAATTAAAATGGTGTACAATTAAAATGATATACAAGTAAAATGATTACAATTAAAATGGTGTACAATTAAAATGATATACAATTAAAATGATTACAAGTAAAATGATTACAATTAAAATGGTGTACAATTAAAATGGTGTACAATTAAAATGATATACAATTAAAATGATTACAAGTAAAATGATTACAATTAAAACGGTGTACAATTAAAATGATTACAATTAAAATGATATACAATTAAAATGATTACAATAAAATGATTACAATAAAATGATTACAATTAAAACGGTGTACAATTAAAATGATATAGAATTAAAATTATATACAATTAAAATGATTACAATTGCATGTACAAGTAAATGAAGGTGTACATACATTTTTAAAAATTTATTGTTTTTAAATTTATAATTATTATGAGTTTATGTTTTGAAAACAGTTTATTGGTAAGTTTTTCTCAGGTTATTTTCAATTTTCCTTTTTATAATTTTTTTCAATGTATTTTTATACATATATATATATGTATACATTTTTCTTATTGTCACAAACAAAATGAATTTTAATATTTACAAAATTAGAAAAATGGACAAAAAATGTTGACAATCAAAACTGAAAAGTACATTTAATAATTTCAGTTTGAATTTTATTAGTTAAAATGGATAATTTTCCGAGTGACTGATGTAATTGTAGACATGGAATTATTAAATTTCATGCACACAATTACATCAGTTACTCGGAAAATTAGTGAAAAGACAAGATCTCAAGGAAAACGGTTGCAGGATTGCATTTCTATATTCTAGTTTCTAAGCTTCTCCTTTCAAATAAAAACAAAAAGGTACGCCTGAAGTGTGCAAGAAAGCATATTGTTTGGACTGATGCACAATGGAATACAATTCATTTCAGTGACAATTCCAAGTTTGATATATTTGGTTCTGACGGCTAAACTTCCGTAAGCAGTAGAACAGATGAGAGACTGTCCTCTGAATGTATCAAGAAAACCATTAAGTTTGGTGGCGGCAGTTTGCTGGTATGCGGAACGATTTCATCTGCAGGAGTTGACTCTATTATCTGCATACATGGCAATATCAATGATAAGATTTACAAAAGTTTTTTTCAGCATCATGAGGTACCAAGATTACACCATGATTTTTATGAATCTATTTTCATGCAGGACAATGTACCTTGCCAAAAGGTTCAGAAGGTTATGTGAAGAAAGAATGTACCTAATGTAATAGCCGAAAGCCCCGACCTGAATCCAATAGAAAATATTCAGAAGATAATTAAAGAAAGTGCTTAGAGAATGAACCTGCAAAAGCAGGATCACCTATGTGAGTTATTGAAAGGCAAATGTGAAGGAATTATTGCTGATTTTTCCAATCAATTAATTAGATCATGTGGTCGACGGTGCAGAGAATTTATTGAAAATAAGAAAATGTTTGGCAAATATAAAATTTTATTGATACTTTGTTCACAACCAAGTATTGGTAAGATCGTTCCTTAACTTACTAAAGAAAAAAATATATTTGAAAAACTTTATCTAATGTCGTTATTGTGTGTAACGCAAAACACCCTGTTGGAATTCGGATATCTGTATATCTATAGTTATATCTATAGTTATATCTGTTCTGCCTAAAGATAGAACACTATTTTGAAGTCTGCATTTACACTGTAATCCATATAATAAAACTATATCCCAAACTCCTAAAAGATGTATTCCGGAACTAGGTTAATCAGAGTACGTAGAGAAATATGTTTCAGTTTAAACAATGGTGATAAAATAATAGCATGAAGTCTGCACGTTCATAGAACAGGATCATATTTTAACACAACTGGTCACACTAATTATTAAATTGGCAAATAATTACAAAGTATAACAGATCTAGAAGTGTAAGTCATGTTTAGTTTCAGAACAGTTTCCGATGGTTCATCGTTCTAAACAAGTCTTACACTTCTAGAGGTTATGCGCCCAGCGTGCGTCTTCATTTCGATGGATCCGAATCAAAATTCAAATTGTGCAAAGTTAAATTTCTAGGATATCTACGAATCCAAAAGCTACACAAAGTACTTCAAACACAACCTGAAAACAGAAACGACCCCGACTTCATTGAAAAGAACGCAACTGTCTTTGCGGAATTAATACAGTGTTTAGATGACCGAAGTCTATCACTGGTAATGAGAGAAGCCCTGGACGATTGCTGCAAAGCATTAAACATATTGAGAGAGCATTATTTATCGAAAGGAAAACCCAAAATTATTTCTTTATACACTGAACTGACCTCTCTAAAGCGAATGGAAGCCGAAACTATTACTGATTATATTATAAGAGCCGAAACGACTGCAAATTCTTTAAAAATGTCTGGTGAAGTTATAAGTGACAGTCTGTTAATTTCCATGGTCCTTAAGGGATTACCGAGTAATTTCAAGCCATTTACCACCGTGATAACCCAGAAAGAAAAACCCATAACTTTTAGCCAATTCAAGGTAGCACTCAGAAGTTACGAAGAGACTGAAAAAAAAACTAATCCACAAATATCATGAAATTTAAAAATACACACATAAAAGCACCAAAATTAAATTATACCCATGCCAGGAATAAAAACCGCAACTTTGCCAAAAAGGTTTTCTCCTAAGTACAAAAATTATTTGCTATAATTGTGGACGACCTAATCACAAGAGTTTCCAATGTAGATACAGGACTCAAAATGGCGACTCCATGAAAAATGTGGAGAGTTCTGTTAGCGAACATACATTTTTATTTTTGTGTACGTTTAATGCTTCAACAAACAATAATAATTTTCTTGTCGATTGTGGGGCCACGGCACATGTGATTACAAAGGAATCTGATTTTATCAATTTGGATTCCAACTTTAAGCCACAAAATCATTTTGTAGAACTAGCTGACGGGAGTCGAGTAAATGATATCGTTTTGAAAAGAGGCGATGCTAAAATCTCGCTAAAGAACAATAAAGGTGAACTGTGTTTCTGTATTCTAGAAAACGCTCTTCTAATCCCAAAATTTAAACAAAATATATTTTCTGTACAAGCTGCCACAAAACAAGGTGCAAATTTTAACTTTAGCCTCAATAAATCAAAACTGGTATACCCAAATGGAACTGTATTCGACATTAAAGAAAATGGAAGACTATATTTTTTAAATAGCGTAGTCCCATCGAAAACTGCCTGCCATGATCTACAGACATGGCATAAAATTCTTGGACACTGCAATATTCCTGATATCAAAAAGTTGCCGACTGTAGTTGATGGAATGAAAATACAAACATCAACAAACTTCAACTGCGACGTCTGTACGCAAGGGAAAATGACAAACTATCAAAACAAGATACCAGACAAAAAGGCCAAAAAATTCTATCAATGGTGCATTGTGACTTGAACGGTCCCGTGGAATCGATGGCCAGAGAACATTATAGATATGTGTTGAATTTCGTAGATGACCATTCAGGTTTAATAATGGTTTACTTTTTAAAGAACAAATCTGATACCCTGCTAGCAACTAAACAATATCTAGCCGACATGGCTCCCTACGGTAAAGTCAAGTGTATTCGCTCTGACAACGGTACGGAATTCACCAATAAAGACTTTGAACTTTTACTAATTAACCATCATATCAGGCATGAAACATCAGGTCCTAGATCGCCACACCAAAACGAGACTGCTGAACGTGCGTGGCGGACACTTTTTGAAATGGCAAGATGCCTACTCATTGAATCAAAACTCCCTAAAAACCTCTGGACGTACGCACTTATGGCGGCAGCAAGTGCTTTAACAAAACACTATCTAAAACTCCATATGACTCTTTCTGTGGTAAAAAAACAAATTTAAGCAGAATGCATATATTTGGTTCAACTTGCTTCGCATATGTAAGGCCGACAGAGGTATATTTCTTGGATACGATAAAAACAGTCCAGTCAATTTAGTATTTTTTCCAGAAAAAAATAAAATAAAAAGAATCCGATGTGTAAAATTCACAGACACGTTTAATTTTAAAGACGAAAACCCGTCATATGAAGAGGATGAAATTATATTTACTCAAATAATTAAAACAAACGAAGACAATAAAAATGACGGAGACAAGAGTGTCCATGATGATGATGATAAAGTCGAAAGATATCCCAAAAGAAATAGAAGGCGACCCGATTTTTTTGTGGTCGACAATATAAAAGATTATCAAATCGACTATTGCTATTCCATGGAAAATGCTCCAAAAAGCTTTAACGAAGCAATTAATTCAGAACATTGTGATGAATGGAAAATTGCCATGAAAAAAGAAATAGATGCCTTAACCGAAAATGATACCTATACGGTAGTGCCTCTCCCAAAAGATAAACATGTTATTTCTACAAGATGGGTCTTTACAAAAAAGACTAGAGCATCAGGCGTAGATCAGTACAAAGCTAGATTTGTTACTAAAGGGTACTCTCAGATTTACGGTATAGAATATTTTTCTACGTTTTCACCGACCACAAACCTAACGACAATCAGGATTTTACTGCAAATCGCATCACAATATGGCCTAAACATCCATCAAATGGACGTAAAAAAATGCTTATTTGAATGTGAAATTTATATTACCCCTCCAGAGGGATTTATAATGAAAAATAAAAATAGTGTGTGGCGACTTAACAAGTCATTATATGGTCTAAAGCAAAGTGTTCAGTGTTGGAATATAGTATTTCATGATTATATTATTAAACAACAATTTAGAACAACGAACCATCGGAAACTGTTCTGTCTACTGCAAACCAGTCACCTCTCAAAATTTGTTTGCAGTAGACAATTCCACAGAGCAAAACATTCTTACCGTGTCGAGACGGAAAAAACATGTGAAATTGCTACAGAAAAGGTTTAATATTTATGGAGCAATTCTGGTTTCTGATTGGTTGGTAGCAGAACGTGGATTCGTCAGTTCCTAGCAGCATCGTTTATAAACAGAATCGTCCGACTGTGTGGGATCATGCCCTATTATACGTCCAAAATATTGCAACAACAGAGTTTTTATAAACGGCAACAAAAACGTCAAAACCTTACAATTTCTTAACATATTTTAACAAATGTCTTGAAAGATGGAACATGTTTTCTCAAAATATTTCGAAGATGATTAGTACATGTTAATAAAGTCGACTTCTGGAAAAATATGATTTATTTTGAACTTTATACTAAGACAAATCTTAAACAACTGCTGAAAACAGATCTAGTCGTTTTGTATTATCTAAACGGAGATCTACCCAATTGCGATAAATATATTTTCATAACTTACTACCTAGCTCTACTCACGTATTGAAGTAGATACTGAAAATTTATACATAAAATATTATATCTCTTTATAGCATTTTTATGTTGATGAAATAATATATGTAATAAGATTAGAAATAAATGAAATCATAGGACAGCATCATTTTAGTATTTCAGAATTTATGATAGACTTAATTCTATTGCTGATACTAATTTTAATACAATGCATGTTTAATATATTTATTCCATAATAAATAGTAAAGAAAGTAAACTATATGGAATTTATCCTAAATCATCCATTATTCTGCTAAACTTCTAAAAAAACAATTAGATGATATAAATTAGATGATTTTGTATGTATCGATTCTATTATGCTTTATATACAGGCAGTGCTGAGTATCCCTTCCCGTAGACAGAAATTAAACTTTCATAGATACAAACGATAGATATCTATAAGCATAAAGAACATATTGATTTACTATCTATTTTAAGTGAGCGAATTGTGTAATGGATACTGATTTTGACTATGGAATTGTTTTTTTTAAATTCTGTAATGCTATTGGATTCAATTTCATTTAATTACTAATAGTTGTGGGAATACCTATGAACCCAACACTCTTTCCAGCTACGAGTAAAATAAATGTGATTCAATAAAATAGGCATGTTACATGGGCTTTTTTCTCTCTCTTTCTCTGGAACCTAACGATAATATATGTTTAGCGACCTTTGACATAAAGTTGTTGGATGTGCCACAATACAAACTGAATTTGTAGTCCTGTGAGATGAGGCTGTGTCTCTCTACAGAACACCAAAAGCAACTTATCATCAGAAAGCTCAGTTACTAAAGTTTGTTTTAAAACAACTGATCGTCATCTCGTAAAAGCAGAAAGTTCGATGGCTGGCTGCTCAAAAGTCATTATTTGAAAAAAATATTATATAAAACGCAATTATTAGAGATTCAAAGAATAGAAAAAAAAGTTTTCTTTTTTATTAAAATTACAACAAAAATACAAATCGTAGAATGTTTAATAAAACGAATTATATAATTTAGGACATGAGATGTTCTAATGTTTTTGTACAGATAAAAACAAAGTTTTCATGGGATTATTATTGTGGTTTGCACAATCTTTGAAGATTTTTTTATTTGCTTTCTTCTTAGAATGTTCAAGCATTTTTCTTTCTTCTGGCTTTCTGCCTACACATACACATACTGCCTACACATACACATACTGCCTACACATACACATGCTGCCTACACACATATACACACTCCACCAAAAAATTCCAGTCGATTAATCATTATTTGAACGTTGTTTTATTTTCTTTCTTTGATCATGCTTTTATAGTTTTTGTTCGACCATACCATAATTGATATTACTCTGACTGAAAAACGATAACCAACTAAAAAATTTTGATTTTCTTATCGTCAGCACAGAATGAATTAAAAAAGATGTGGTTCCATGTCTGTGAATATGAATGGATATTAATAACAAAATATAGTTTTCATTGCAATTCTTCGTGCTTTTGATTTTTATGACCCTTAGCATGCTAACATTTATATACAAAGAAAAACGCAATACAGCCAAATATATATATATGTGTGTGTATATATATATATATGTGTGTATATATATATATATATATATATATATATATATATATATATATATATACACATATATATATAAATATATATGCAGAAATATATTTTCTTATATCAATCCTTATTCAAAAAGCTCCATGTAATTACAGAGCAATACAGAGAATAAGTGACAAAAAGTTATATTCCAAAATTCATGATGTTGACCATCTTATAATTTATTTCTTTAATTCAGTTGACTTATACAATTCTTGACAGTATCTGTTTTGTAGCGCCAAAGCAATCACTTAATATTTATATCAATCAGTGAATCTATTATGTCCTTAACTCATTAGAAGAAATAGCATCAGTCAATCCGACAAAAGGAATTGAAGTGTGATTTGTGTGATTTTAAAATCCGAAAATTGGAAGGGAAGCTGCAAATATCTTTATATTTTCCATTACGCCATATTGAATTTTCAAATGTGGAGTCACAAATTCCTTTTGATAGACGCGCCATGTCTATGGAATCTATGGACTCAGATAAAATAATTCTATTAGAAAATTGTATTAACGTTTATAAAATATGTTAGATTTTTATTACGTGATTAAGACAAAACTCAAGTTTGAAAAAACATATTAAAAAAAAACAAGTTTGAAAATACATGTTTGAAACATGTGACGCTTCTTACACTTGTCCATCTTCCGCGATAAAATGTCTTTTGAAAGGATATCTACATGATAGTAAAGCAAGAAAGGCGATGCCAACAAAACATACAACTCTTGACTTGGTATTATTTATGTCTCGTGATTGAGAAAAATTCAAGTTGACTGATAATAATGTCAGGGTAATCTTTTGCTGTAAAGTTAGTTCCCTACGACTGAGCTATTAATATTTCCCAATACAAGATATCAAGAAGAAACATAGTTTTCTTTGACACAATTTTATTTCTTATTTCATTTGCATGCACATTTAACATAGATTTGAATTAAATAATGTAAAAAAAAAAAAAAAGACTATCATTCTGCAAACATTTATGCACATATTTTATTCCATTTCATGATTTTTCGTTCTGTCTTTGATTTCTTTGTTGTTATTAAAACAGTGACGTCAATGTCTGCATGTAAAATACACGCAGTTCATATATAATAGTTTATTTTATGTGTTTTGCTATATACCAGTTATATTCAACACAAGCATGTTAAAAGGAGTTAATACAAATTCAAATAAAAGTCAATGCTAAGTTAATTATATAAGGCAAGGTCTCAGTTTGGATTACAAAATTTTAACTCCATTTTTCTGCTTACTTGATTGGTTGATTTATATATTAAGTCGATTTGTGAATAAACTTAGCTAGATGATAAATTGCATTCAATGTAAATAGGTTTTTCTTTGACCAGTTATATACATTTTTTTTTTTTTTACATGGAGGACACCACTTATCAAGGCTCGGAGGCCACTCGGGGATAAGGATTATTGCGTGTACAGTAATCAATGGGATAGTATCGTAGTAATCATTAGTATTGGAGATTTGATAAAGTGTCTTACTTAAGGGAGCAGTTTTTCAGGAATTTGTTTATGTTGGACTTGCAGACATTCAAGTTATAGTCAGGTGGGAAACAGGCAAACGGAACAGAGTTCCACAGTCATGCACTTCTAAGAAAGAAGCTCTGCTCATGGAATCTACGTTTGGATTTAGGCACAGATAAAGAGTGGGGAAAATTAATGACAGTAGTTTCAGCTAGATGGGTGTCTTTTGTAAAAGATTGGCGAGGGGGACTAGAGATTGGAGCTCAGACGAGCACTTGCCATGGAAATAACGATAAAAGAAAGACAGGCTTGCAACGTCTCTTCTGTGGGAAAGAGGTTGCAAGGAAGAGAAAAGGGCATCCCCCACTAAGTAACAAAGTCTATTTTGTACTCTGTCAAGGCAGGATAGGCTGTTTTTTGCAGCTCCTGCCCAGATGTGGCAGCAATACTCCATCCTTGGATGTACTTGGCTTTTATACAGATAGAGAATTGCATCAGTAGTAAGATATCTTCTGGAGTGGCAGAAGGATCCCACCATTTTCCAAGCTTCCTTGGCAACAGACCTGATCTACGTGTTCTATTTTAGATCAGGAGTAAAGGTCAAACCCAGAAGCTTGTCAAAACATGGAGTCTCCCCAAGACGAGAGTCATCCATTTCAATTAATGCCAGATGGGGATCAGAGCATTGATGATGTAAAGATAGAAGCTTGGTTTGGGATGCATTAGAAGTAACCAGCCACCTCTTCCCCCACTGTACCATGCGCTCAAGATTAGAGGAGAGAGAATCAGAGAGAACTTTGTCATTTACGGCCTTTGATGTGTTGCCATAGATGATCGTGTCATCAGCATAGATGTCAACGAATGATTTAAGTATGTGTTTTGGGAGATCATTAACGTAGATCAGGAAGAGAGTTGGGCCAAGGATGGACCCCTGAGGGACTCCAGCATTAATACTGTGGGCCTCTGATTTCTGCCATCAACCACTACTCTTATGAGCCTATCAGATAGAAATGATTTAATAATTGAGAAAACATTTCCAGTGATAGCGTAGCTGGAAATCTTGTGAAGTAAGCCCTTATGCCATACCTTATCGAAGGCCTTTGATATGTCAAGAGTAATTGCCCTGAAAAGGAAGCCTTTGTCGAGAGATTCACTAATCCTATGAGATATAACTGTAAGCACATCTGCTGTAGATCTTGCAGAGCGGAAACCATATTGCATGTCACTAAGAAGGTTGTTTCTGCTGAGGTGGTTGACTACTTCTTTATTTAATATGGATTCCAACAACTTACTCATGACACACAGGAGACTTATTGGTCTGTACTGAGAGGGAGATGACTTTTCACCTGAATTCTTAAATACATGGCATACTGATGAGGTTTTCCAAGGTGTTGGAAAGCACTTCTTCTTAAGACAACGTTTAAACAGTTTTGTAAGTATGGGGGGCAAGTTCTGGTTAAAGCTTTTTCAGCACTATAACTGGAATGCCGTCTTGGCCAGTTGCTTTACTGGAATCTAGGTTCTTGATTAGCTTGGCGACCTCACACACAGATATTTGTATGTTGCATAGCGTGTTGTCTGTTATAGAAGGAAATACAGGGAGTTGATAGCCTTTGTTGTATAGGGTAGAATTAGCTGAAAAGTTCTTGGCAAATAATTTGGACTTGTCTGATGCTGAGAGATGACCTCAGGTCCATTGATGATGATTGGGATAGAACGCATGCTTCTGTTCAGGATCCTGTTTGCTATTTGCCAAAACTGGTGAGAACCAAGCCACTGCTCAGCTACTTTGGATTTAACAGACTGAGCATATAGCTCTCTTGCATTTTTTATTACTCTTTTACGGTGGTTGCTGGCAGCCCTCAAAGCAGCTTTAATCTCAGTATGTCTATTACGTTGGTAGCTATGGAAAAAGTTATTTCTGTGCGTGATGGCAGCAGCACATTCTGGGGAGAACCATGGCTGGCTGTTAGGTTTATGTTTGAATTTTTTGAATGGTATGAATTGGTCTATACCTACAATTAACCATTCAGTCAGGTCTGATACTATGGAGGACACATCCTTTTTAAACATGGAATGCAGAGGTAGATCAGATATAAATGTACAGAAGCTATCCCAGCAATTATAAAGTATCGATATACAGTATGTTGGAGAGGTACGTCTGAAGACGTATTACGTTTAATTTTTATCTTAACTGACACAACAGAGTGATCGGAGGATCCCAGAGGAGATAGAACAGAACATGAAAATAGCTCAGGTGAAATTGCGAGAAAAAAGTCTAGAAGGCTTGCATACTGACCGGTAGTATCGGACACACGGATTGTTTCGTGAACAATCTGAGTGAGGTCATAGGCAATGACAAAATCATGACAGAACCTCCCCTCGTCATCTGTCTTATTTGAGTGATTCAATCATTCCACATTATGGACATTGAAGTCACCGCAAATGTGAATGTTAGCTGAAGGATGAGCAGACAGAATGTGGTCAATTTTCTCAGATATATTCTTAAAGATAGTAGCCCCACTGTTGTGGGGGCGATAGAGGGCAAATATAAATGCAGTGGTGTAAGCTAGTGCAACCCGGAAGCATATATAAGGTAAATTAGGGTATTCTCTGGAGATATCCCTACCACATGGAAAGCCATCTTTAATGTAGGCACATACTCCATGCTCATGGCGATCTTGGGAGTCAGATTTAGATGTTAAGTTAGAGTATCCTTTAATTATGAACTCATCTAGGGAAGTGGTCGGTCCTATGCCAGTTTCACTTAGAAAGAATATGTCCGGTTTTGTCTCCTGTAATTGTGTTTCAACCTCTGGAAGGTTGGAACGTAGACCTCTGATGTTGGAGAAGGAGACATGGTAGTAGGGGTCTACATTGGAGGATGGGGTTCTAGGTTTATTCGTGTTTTTTTTTTTCTGGAAATTTGTCATGTTGAGATTTTGGGATTTGTGGAACAGGTCGATAGACTTGGTTAGAGCAGGACAGAGAGGGAAATAAAGAGAGAAAAAATTTTTTCTTTGTAGTTTATTAGTAAAATAATCCTGAAAAAAAAAAAGAAAGATTTCTTACTTATATTTAGAAATAAATTATATGCCCAATGGATTATGTTCTATAGGGCATTGCAATATTTATGTACATGTATATTTTTTCAAAACTGATGTTTTTAACTTAAAAAGATCAAAATTTTCCAACATCTGTGTTATGTTGTGTAATTTTCCGTCATCTGTTAATACTTCATCTGTTAATACTTCATCTGTTAATACTAATCTATTAATATTTCATCTATTAATATTCATCTGTTAATACTTCATCAATTAATTTCATCTATTAATACTTCATCTGTAAATACTTGATCTATTAATACTTCGTCTGTTAATATTTCATCTATGAATATTTCATCTACTAATACCTCATCTATTAATACTTCATCTATTAATATTTCGTCTATATATACTTCATCTATTAATATTTCATTTATTAATACTTCATCTATTAATACTTCATCTGCTAATACTGCATCTATTAATACTTCATCTGTTAATACTTCATCTGTTAATACTTCATCTATTAATACTTCATCTATTAATAATTCATCTGTTAATACTCGTCTATTAATACTTCCTCTATTAATACTTCATCTGTTAATACTCAGAGATAAAATAAACAAATTTTAGTTATTTCTTTTTATAAAAAAACAACCGCATGCAATCTTAAGGCAACAAGTAGACGATCATTCTTACTAAACGTCGTATTCTTCGATCTAATAGTTTAAAAGTATCATGCAGACGGACAAACACATAGGGATCGCTTAGAGTACTTAAAATATATTGTTCAAATATAATTACTCATTTCACTCAAACACTGACAACTGCAGATGAGGCACTAATATATTATCGAGTTTTATCCCACATGTAATCTGACTATTCAGCAAAATCTTAACAAGCAATAAATGCAATCAGGATCTTATGGTTTGCTTATTTTCTATTTTACGTCATATCAAACCATTTTTGGTTATTTAATCCGATATAAATACTTATTGACAATGATTGACGGTATACAATTAGTCGAACATAATACTATTTTACTCATTGTTTGGCGAAAATTATTAATGAATAATTGAATACAAAAGATCTGGTCAGATTTTAATTGCAGTAGCTACATAAATTACGATTTTCTTTTGTTCTCACCAGCAGAGTGATTAGTATGTGTTTCAGTAAGAATACAGTGGCTTGTTCTCACTTCTAATGTGATATGTTGGGCAATAAGAACGCTTTGCATGAGCAGTTATTTTCACTTCCGCCCAAATCAGTTTCTCACAACAGTTCCATTTCAGACGTCATCGAGACAAGTTATATATCTCTTTTTCTCACCTCTCACAATAGATTTGCTAGATGAAAACGAGCTCATGGATTCAATTTCACTTTTATAGTACACTAGCAGGAGTTCCCGGCGTTGCCCGGGTGTTTGGAGGTGTGTGTATGTTGGGGATAGATCAAAACAAAATGGAAACTAAATAATAAGCGAAGTAAGAACCCTGTTTAAATATTAAGACAAGATGTTAAACTTGTTAAAAACAATCGGAAAAACAAAAACAAAAAAAAAACAGCGAAAAGTTTTGGGAGAAAGGTAGGCTCGAACCCGAAGCCTTGAGGTTAATAGTCTGATGACTTAGCATGACGCCACGAATGTAGGGACTTGAGAACAGCCGAAAATAAACGTTTAAAAACGCAGGTGGTTGAATGTCAACGTATGGTTTTCTAGATCAAACATCACGCTACTATAGTATTATTATTATTATTATTATTATTATTATTAGTAGTAGTAGTAGTAGTAGTAATGAAAACGAATTTACAGCGCGAATTTTGTCACTGAAATAAAAGATATTTACGCCATCGTTTTGTAAATCGTGGATATTATAATCTAAGGAGTATATAAAAAGTTCTAAGACATAGTAACCCCCGGAGAACTCCCTCCAAAAAAGCCTTTGCCGGACATACACAAAAATACACACACACACACACACACACACACACTAACACACATTTTGCCTTTTATATAATAGATGCCTTACATTCTTGTTTTCATAACTTTTTCGGAATCATGTTTTGTATTTACGAAATTGTTGAATAAAATTGATTCAAATTCTACGGGAGAAGTTTCTCGTTTTAATCGAAAACTTGGTCATCCTTTTCTTCCTTTCAAACAAGGCTAGTAAGATGGATACAGTTGCAATGCCCATAATACAAAATGAGGATCTACAATAAGCTCCTCCACAAACTTGATATAGGTTAGCTCAGTGTCCCTGGTAATATACATTAGGCCAGTCACGCACCACACAATTTGACCGAATTCAAGTTGAAATGAAAAGAGAGAGGGAGGGAGAAAGAGAGAGAGAGGGAGAGAGAAAGAGAGAGAGAGAATTAAAAGAGTCAAAATCACAAGTAATGAATATCAGTCACATCACGGTACACAAATAGACAGACGTCACTCGTATTAGTATAGATTTTTTTTTTGATTTTTTTTTAGAAAGTAAAAAGCAACAACTTTTGTAAATATTAAAAAGATTTTATGTTGGTGGCTTCAATGAATTGTTCTATCATTAAAGCTGATTCATGATGACGTGTTCACCATTAAAAAGTCATAGTATGGAGAAGAAGAAGAAGAAGAAGAAGAAGAAGAAGAAGAAGAAGAAGAAGAAGAAGAAGAAGAAAGCTAATGATTTGGTATTATTTAATTAACATCGGAGTAGCATTGTATAATAATGCATTCTGAGTCCAATTATTAGCAACGAAAGTCGAATTCAAAGCCGACTAATGAAACATCATATAAAGGGACATTTTCTTCTATTTTATTCAGTGGAGATTAAGATTTGAACTTTATTTCTGTTTATGTTTCAGACAAAATCTGATTTAAGAAAGAAGTGAATGAAGGAAAACAGATAAAACCATTAAAGAGAAACAATCGAGATAATTACACTTAACTCAAGTGAAACATCTAATTTTATCAAAACGGACAACGGTTAAAGACACTAGTAAATTCTTTTTTAAAGCTGATTTCCAAATATTTCAATCAAAGCAACAAATTTTAATTTCTCTGCATCTAAGAATTAGTAATTGTTCAGGATTCAAGAAGGCGAACGATTGAACAGCAAGCTCCCTTCTTTAGATATGGACATAATAGCAGTTAAGGAACTCTTATCCAGTACTTCATCAGTGACTGAAAACCGTCTTGGGTTATCAACATCTGCTTTAATGAAATAGGGATAAGCACATGTAAATGTAGATGTGTTGTTCAAATGATTACATCTTGATCTGTCCACACTGCTAAATCCATGTACAACTACAAGTGTGATCTGATGAACTGATGAACAGACAGATGGATAAAATATAATTTGGAAACATAAAAGGAAACAGTAATATAAATTTGGAGTTTCAAAAGCCGATTTTGAAATTGAGATTTGTTCAGAGTGCATCAGTTATGTTGCAATATTTATGCATGTGTCAAGCTGAAACCATCAACATATACATATTGTTTATATAAGTACAAGTTCAGCCTTTTTCAGTTTTACTCATATTGTTTTGCTTACAATCTAATACATCAAACTAAGTATTAAGTAAAGATTTGGTTCACATAATTTCATATTAAAAATTGGAAATTCGATTTTGCCTAACTTCTTTCATCAAACGTTTGTGCATGTCATCATCTTCATTAGATTTAATTTCTTTACTTGTTTGGGATATTTTTCGCAGAGAAACAAATCTTTTTTTTTTCAGGAGCAAATATAAAATCAAGATAGGAGTAGCCATGAGAAGCAAATGTAACTAATAGTATTAGTAATATTAATACATCTTCTCATTACATTGTAAATACATAACTGTAAAAAATATATTTTTGTATTCTGATAGAATCTGATACGTAAACAAATAGTTCATATCTTTTAAGTTTCTAGGTTCATATGTCACATTTTAAAATACTATCTTTTTTTTTTGTTTATAAAAATATACGACCTTTATATTTCATTTCCATTAGAATATTTCTATTACTTTTTGGATTACTGAAATGAAATGAAATGATTTACTTTTCGTTCCATACGAATAAAACTCGACTTTGTTTTACTTACACTATTGTACTAAAAACAACCAAAAGATCTTTGCATATTTATTTTTATTCTAATCATAATTAAAGTTAACAAAACTAACGCTATTTTAGAAATTAATTTGAAATACGAATTTGGATCCATTGATTACATTTTGAATTCGTCGAGTCTAGACCTTATTTGACCACCACTCGGTGTCTATCCACATTTAAGACTTAATAATACGATTTCTAGATAAAAATAGAGATCCTAATTTATTTTATGAAAAATTATCAGCTCAAAATTAATTACTAACAACTATAACATGTTTAAACCAAAAAATGTAACCCCGACTATAGTTTCATTATTTTTCTATGGACCTTTCAGCGACTATATTACTCCATCCATTCAACGTCGGGTTAGAGTAATCTAGAAGGGGGAAAAAGAAACTGAAAAACTTTCACGATAGTCGAGTTATTAGCATGACTTCAAAACGTCAATGCATTCTCTTTGATGCCTGAACAATTCCCTCGAGTTGAACCCAAACAACTCTGTTAAAACGAGCCTACACGATTTCAAACAACTCCAGCAAAACGATCTGACACGAACCCAAACAATGACCAATAATGATCTCGAACGACTCCATCAAAACGATTTGACACGAATCTGAACAACTCCGTTAATTCGAACCTGAACACTTCTGTCTAAACGACCAGACATGGCCCTGAACAATTCCATTGAAACGACATGACACGATCCCGAATGATGCCGTCAAAACAACTCAATGTGACATGCTACCAGAGCAACCTCGACAGTTACTCGCTGAATAACTTTGGTATCGAATTTTTATAGCCCTTGAATGAACACATTTTCACTGTAGGTAGACCTGACTGAGACATTGATATACAATTCTTGAGTGCTTCTGTGCACGTTCGTTACACTCCTCCTGATCTCAAGAAATTCCTCAGTGTTGCTTTCATTTGTCACATCACTGAACTCTTCCTGCTCTGGATCCTTGGGTGCATCATCTTCTGAGGAGCTGTCTTTATCTGGTTGTTCATACAGCAATGGGACTTCATCATCTGATGACGTAATTTCATCATGGATTGAGCCATCATTTCGGCAATTATGTCGGCATGCTGGGCGCACATCCTTTGTGTGGCATAGTGTTCCATTAACTGAGACTGAGTGTTGGCTATTGATTTTCATCACTGTACCAGTGCTGAACTGCATCGTACCTCGTCCCTGTGGATTCTTCACCCAAACATTATCTCCCTCCTTGTACGGACTAGCAACTGTATTGTCACGCACCACCACTTTTTCGATACTCTTGACATGGATCCTATATGTGTAGAGTACATTTGCAGGTGCAGTCGTATCTGTCTTGATGTCCTCAGGCCTAATGTTGTGCCAGTACACTCCCACCAAAATCGTGCACCATGTTCTTGCTGCATTGTACAATAAAATTGTACGATGGGACCTCTTGATTATTCTGTTTCCAGATGGTGTACTATTGCTGGGCGTACCAAAATCATATGTGCACACCTCACATCTGTGGTGTGAACTCAGAAAATCTCTCGTAGCATCATTATCGGCAGCCCTTTTTCACAGAACACAATCTCCCACTACTTAATAGTACTAGCAGAATCTTGTCTGTGCAACTGCTTCCACCTGGCAAAACGGCTATCAACGTCAGGTAAAACTGTGTGCAGAAATGAGTTATATCCACAGCAACCCTGCTCTAATTTTCCAGGTATTGGGGCTAGATCTATGGATTGGCATTCTGTGCAATTCCCAACCATCATCCTCACTTCAGCGTTATTACTAAGTTGACCAATTATACAAAGTATAACGTCCTCTTCACACCGGAATGTCTGCTGGACCGATGGATTGCCTGTACCTGAGAAACATTTTATTCTGAAGCTATGGCATGCACAGGTCCTTTGGGTTCTGTCATTTTTCAGATTTCATTTAATCATTGCTGATTAAGTTAGTCAGTTCTGTTATTAACAAGCCCCACATCAATTTTCAGTGCATATTCCGAGGCCAACTCTGGGAGTGTGGGGAGGTGACGCTTAATTAACATTTCAGAGGCTGCTTTAGTGTGCATTCTCGTCTGTTTAGACAATGTATCAGTTATCCACCGATATACACTTGGAGAATTTGTTTGCAAATGAATAGGTTTGCCTTTCCACTGCAATGCAAGGGTAACACATCACAGCACAGCATCAAGTTCAGCTAAATTTATATGCTTGTCCTCATGTACTGCTCGGAACCAGCTTGTGTCTTCCACCATGGAACCATTGCTTCCCACAACCATGCCTATGGCAATGGAACTAGTATAAACCAACACTGTAACATCTTCTCCACAGATACAAAAGTGACCTTTCACTGGATCGTCCTGGGTTACTCTCAAACAAATGTCTTTGATCATCTGTGCTAGAAGAGAGTCTTGCACTTCATCATCCCATCCAGTTGTCACAGTGTTTGCCCTTCGTTTTACAAACACTGTGGTGACATTTTAGGGAATTTCCCTAATAAAATAAAATAACACAATTCTATGAACAATGACAAACAACTTCTTCAACTTAACAAGGGAAAGGTTTATTTGCAAAGCGTACTGAAGGAAGAAAGTAGAGTCGGGTCTCCACTGCCTTACGAGGTAGTTACAACCCGCAGGCTGTCGTCAATACCTTTAGTAGGAGCAGCGAAGAGAACAGGCGTCTAGCACCGACGAAGGCTGGTAGCGTAAGAGAGAGTTTTCTTCTGGGACCGGAAGCTGTCTGGTCCCTAGGGGTCAATTTGTATTCGTGCGCAAGTCCTCAGATTGGACAGTTTAACGCCTCATCACTCACTCAGAGGAAGCGAATGCGCGAGAAGAAAAGGGGTCTATTTGTGTCTGCTACATAACCCCCTGCTTAGGCTGAAAGCCGACAGAGAGAAAGGTAGCATAACAAATAGCAGAAAGAAAAATACAATAAGAAATGTCCGTCTCTTTAGGTTATTTTCTTGCAGAAAAAAATGTTCTTACTTTTCTGTGAAAAGTTGGAATATTTGCAGAAAACGTTCTGCTCTAAAAAGGAGAGAAGAAAAAATGTTCTTTTTCAACAGAAATACACTGTTTTGCAAAGTCTCTTCGGCCAATGTACCCGTCGACCACTACGTGTAGTGGTCACATAATTGTTCTCACGTGGAACATTTACCTCAGGTGTATGATTATGCTGTGTGTATGTTGGAGGAATGTGTGGCTCAGGTGTTAATGTGTCCAGAAAGGCTCTTTTTACCCTATCTACCGATACTGTCTCTTTTTTACCACTAATGTCTAGGATAAAAGTTTTATCAGTGCGTGAAAGCACGCGATAAGGGCCAGTGTAAGGTGGAGTTAGGGGGGCTTTTACTGCGTCCTTTCTAAGGAACACGTGAGTCCATGTCGCTATGTCCTTCGGAACCAAAGATTTAATGGTCTGTTCCCTAGGGTGCATCGGCGGTAGCTTACTGAGATAAGCTCGTAGTCTGTTGACATATAGAGCTGTGTCAGTTGATATATCCTCTATCGGGGTCAGCATCTGACCTGGCAACGATAGAGGTGCTCCATAGACCAGTTCGGCTGCGGAATATCCCAGGTCCTCCTTGATTGATGCCCGACAGCCAAGAAGGATGACCGGTATGTACTCGCTCCATCGCTGTTGATCAGGGTAAGCGCGTAATGCAGCTTTCAATTGGCGATGGAAGCGTTCTATCATCCCATTTGAAGCAGGGTGATAGCTTGTTGTCCGAATGCGAGTGATCCCGAGGATCTTGGACAGTTCCCGGAATAGGTGGGATTCGAATTGTGCACCACGATCAGTGGTGATTGTAGTGGGAACTCCGTAGCGCGATATCCAGCCTGATATAAGGGCTCGCGCTACAGATTCAGCCGAAATGTCACTAAGTGGGATGGCTTCTGGCCACCGTGTGAAACGGTCTATGCAGGTCAGGAGATAAGTGAATCCCTGACTGACCGGCCATGGTCCAACCAAGTCAATGTGAACATGGCTAAACCGAGCGTCTGGGGTGCTGAATGTTCCAAGGGGTGCGCGGATATGCTCGTGCACCTTTGATTTTTGGCAGGATACACAGGAACGTGACCAAGCAATGATGTCACGCCTCATGTTAGGCCAGAAAAATCTAGCTGTAATCAGCTTTACTGTGGCTTTGCGTCCGGGGTGTGCCAGGTTGTGTAGAGTGTCGAAAACAACTCTACGGTGGGTCGTTGGAACGAATGGTCGAGGTGAATCCGTTGAGGTGTCACAGATGATCTGCGTGTCAGAAGTAGGCACGGGCAGATATGCGAATTTGCAAGTCCCGAATTCAGGTGACGATGGATCCAACGTGTCCAGACTTGGCTGGTCTAAGGCCATCTGTTGCAAATCGATATCCGATGGTGAGGACAGAGAATTGATGGGCAGGCTAGACAATGCGTCTGCTGCTGCGTTCTGCTCACCCGCGATATGTCGGATATCACTAGTAAACTGCGAAACAAAGTCCAAATGACGTGTTTCGCGGGGAGAATATTTGTCCGGCTTAGCACGCAGTGCGTATGTAAGCGGACGGTGATCGGTGTAGATCACAAATTGTCGGCCCTCGAGTGAATGTTGGAAGTGTTTCACTGCGAGGTACATTGCCAGTAGTTCGCGGCCAAACGTGCTGTAACGTTGTTCGGCCGGTTTCAGCTGTCGCGAAAAGTATGCTAGAGGTTGTAACTGTTGTTGGTGCTGCTGTTGCAGCACTGCACCTACAGCTGTGCCCGATGCATCAACGACCAGTGAAAACTGGGCATCGGGTACAGGATGTGCCAGCAAAGATGTCGTCGCTAGTTTATTTTTCACTTCCGCAAATGCTTTAAGTTGGATCTCATTAAGTGAGATCTGCTCGTTTTTCTTCTTCCTGTTACGTAACAGGTCGGAAAGAGGAGCTAAGAGATCCGCACAGTGTGGGATAAAGCGTCTGTAGTAATTCAACAGACCAAGGAAGTGCCTAAGTTGGCGAAGTGAAGTGGGCGGTTGAAGGTCTTGTAGAGCCTTCACCTTTTCCGGCAACGGAGATATACCGTCTGGGCTGATAATGTGGCCCAGGAAAACTAGTGACGTAACACCGAAAACGCATTTACCAGGGTTAATCCTCACTTGGTATTGCTGAAACCGTTCAAAAAGTAGGCGGAGGTGAGTGACGTGTTCCTCAGGTGAGGCACTAGCCACGAGAATGTCATCTATATAGTTATAGACGAAATCTAAATCACGCACTACTTCATCCATAAAGCGCTGAAAAGTACTGGCAGCGTTACGTAGGCCGAAAGGCATAGTAAGAAATTCAAACGCTCCAAATGGGGTCGTAACCGCAGTCTTGGGTATGTCGGCCAGATTCACCGGGATCTGATGGTAAGCCTTAACCAGATCTAGCTTAGAAAAAGTCTTACAGCCATGCAGAGAGGAAGCAAAGTCCTGAATATGCGGGATTGGGTAACGATCAGGTACCGTCATGGCATTGAGTCGTCTATAGTCCCCAGTTGGACGCCAATCTCCGTCTCGTTTTGGAACCATATGCAGAGGGGAAGCCCAAGGACTGGACGAGGGGCGTATAATTCCCAACTGTAGCATATGATTAAATTCTGCCTTCGCTGCTTTAAGTTTATCCACAGGAAGGCGACGAGGGCGTGAGAACACAGGAGCACCTGTGGTCTCAATATGATGTTTTGTGGTGTGCGTGGGTTTGCTCACCACAAAATTTAAATTGGTTAACTCCGGGTAGGAGTGTAGCACCTCATGGTATGGGTCATTTGCAGCGGCAATGAAAAATACCGGGCTGATAGATGGGGCATTAGATAACGAGCCAGGGACGGAAAGTTCCGTGCTAGCGTCTATCAGCCGGCGTCTGCGCATGTCGACCATTAAATTAAAATTATGCAAGAAATCCGCGCCTAGTATGGGGTACGGTAGATCTGCTACAGTGAAAACCCACGTAAAGTCTCTCCGTAAATTCAAGTCCAGAGAACGTGAAATTTGACCGTACGTGGGGATAGGTGAATGGTTCACCGCTTGCAGTGTTATCAATGACACTGGTGGCCTTTCTTTAAGTAGCCTAAGTGGCCATATACTACAAACAGCGCCAGTGTCTACCAAGCAACGTGCTTGAGATTTTACGTCAGTGACGAAATAGGCACGGTTATTTGCATTTTGTGGAAAGTTTGCCGTGCTCGTCTTTCCACAATTTAGTTTCCCTGGTTGTTAAAAGTGCAGGGCATTTTACAATTCCGTGCTTCAGCGCCATAGCGACTATGATAAAAACATAGTCCCGGCATGTTTGCACGGCGACGGTGGTGCGGGGAAGATGAGCGGCTTTTGTAGCGGCGTCTGGGTGAGTGCGACCTGCCCATATTGAGCTTGCTCACCTCTCTAGTGAGGCGTTCGATGGCCGTTAGTATAGCCACCGATGTAGCATCCTGTCTTACATTTGCGGTGCCTGCGGGTACCTCAGCGGGCTGTTGTGGAATCGCCGCGGTGGTAGGCCCCCTCACAAAGTCCATGACCTTGTCCGCCGATGCTGCTACTACATCGACGGTGTGTTTTTCAAACATTGGCGCAAGTATGGCCTTTACCTGCGCCGGCAGCCTTGAGAAAAAGAGCTGCTTAATTAAGGCACTGTCAGGAGGGACGTCCTCTGCCAGTTCCCTCATTCTACGGAGTAGTTCCGTCGGCCTGCGGTCACCTAAGTGCTCGTCATGGACCAGCGTTTGAAAACGCTTTTCCGCCGACACGGACGTCCGTAGTAGCACCTCCCGTTTTATGCTATCGTAAGTGGAGTTTAAACGGGGTGTCCGTTATTAAGTCCTTGACCGCAGGAGTCAATGACGCGGGGAAGGCACTGAATAAAATGTGCAGCTTCGTTTGCTCTGACACGTTGTTCGCCGCAAAATAAGACTCGAGTTGAGCAAATCAAACCCGGACGTCACCAGCGAAGGCAGGCAACGTTGTCATCGTCACTACCGAAAGTAGGTACCAAATATTTAAAAAAAAAAATATATATATATAATGTATCCGAAATCTGAAAGGACGCCGAATATGGACCACGTGGAGAAGAAAGGAGAAATATGGAGAAAATCTTTAAACAGAGACAATACAAAAAAAAAAAAAATTTAACAGGCTAATGGGGGAGGAGAAGAAAGAAACAAAATTACCATGAAATAAAGCTAAAACAAAATTATATCAGGAAGAGCCGTGAAGCAAAAAAAAATGTGGACAATATGGGTTTTTTTTTTTTTTTTTTTTTTTTTTTTTTTATAAATGTGTGTGAACCTGAAGATAAATGAACTCTTTAAGTACTTACATTTTGGCCGAAGAGTGCTAATGCGGAAAAACTTCGTGAAAGTTCTTTATTTATTTATTTTTTTTTTTTTGTTGAGTTTTTTCTTATGCGCGGTGCGCGTTAACACGGCAGAAATGTTCAAGGTAGAAAAAAAATAGCATTAGAAGTTCAAGTTTGGTATAAGAATTTTCGTACACCAAGAAAGTGTCACCTCTTTTTGTAGGTTGGCGTTCTTTTTTTTATGTGTAGCCCGCCGTTGTGAAAGAAAAGGGTGTTTTTTCTTTGTTGTTTTTTTTTTTTTTTTTTTTTTTTTTGTATGCTCCTTAGTTTATAATATATATATATATATATATATATAACGGGAAAAAAACGATAAGGAAGAGAGGGAAATAACGTCTTTTTTTTTTTTTAAGTTTTAAATGTGATCTCCCGAATCCGTTGTCTGTTTATGTGTGTGGTTGGAAACCATGTGCTGGTTTTTAAAATGCGCGCCTTACCCTGTTAAAAAGCGAAAGAAGTGTCTGTTCGGAAATGTGTTATCACGACGGAGTCACCATTTTTAGGGAATTTCCCTAATAAAATAAAATAACACAATTCTATGAACAATGACAAACAACTTCTTCAACTTAACAAGGGAAAGGTTTATTTGCAAAGCGTACTGAAGGAAGAAAGTAGAGTCGGGTCTCCACTGCCTTACGAGGTAGTTACAACCCGCAGGCTGTCGTCAATACCTTTAGTAGGAGCAGCGAAGAGAACAGGCGTCTAGCACCGACGAAGGCTGGTAGCGTAAGAGAGAGTTTTCTTCTGGGACCGGAAGCTGTCTGGTCCCTAGGGGTCAATTTGTATTCGTGCGCAAGTCCTCAGATTGGACAGTTTAACGCCTCATCACTCACTCAGAGGAAGCGAATGCGCGAGAAGAAAAGGGGTCTATTTGTGTCTGCTACAACATATAACCAGCCACATACTAAGAATTCTGTGCTATGTGGTCTAGTTTATTGCAACGATAAAAGCGTATTCATTCTCATACTCTTTGGTAATTTGTGTCTCCTATATTGCTCCAGCTTTGGCAGTGCCTGGACAGATGGTTGGGTCCATCACATTTGTAGCATCTTGGGCCCTATGTTAGTGCTTTTATTACTACCACAACTGGTCCCGAGTTTTTCAAAATGTTGTGGGATCTAGCTAGTTATTCGCCCAGTCCAAACTCATTAAACCTCAAAGACGCTTGCAGTAGCCATCTAGTGTCATTTGGAAAACTTGCCAAAAAGGTGCATCTTAGGATGTGCTCATTCACTCCACCAAACAGTACAGCCAGCATTCTCTAATCAGCCAAGTAAAAATCCACCATTTCCTCCAGTTCCAGCCATTGCTCAGTAAATTTTTCCAGGCAATGAAGGGGTTTATATCAAAGGCCGTATATAGTGCCTGCTTAATTTCTTCCAGGTCCACATCATCCTCGAGTTGCTGGTACATGACGTAGGCCCCTTTTGTGAATCTTAGTTGGATGACCAGTGCATGCTCTTTTATTTTGGACAGTCTGCATATGCGTTCAGCCTATTCAAGCTATTCAGCAACGGACAGGCCAGTGGGGGAGTCATCGAATTTAGAGATCAACTTTTGGTCGAATTTGTACATATGCCAAAATAGCTTGTAACACAAAAATAGGAAGAAAAAAAAGTAATAAAAAAGCAAGACAGCAAACTGACTGAGTAATACACAAGAGCAGCCTCCAACGATTCTCATAACCGTCTGGCTGCATTCCCCCCCGTGGCCTCCTTTTTCCCAGTTGAGCAGTGAGATTTTGCACATGAGCCACAAGATTTTGCATCACTTTGCAAGACCGCATAGTTATAAAAGTTGTGGACGTTGTCATCTTCATTCTTTCTTCCTTCAGGACAGCTTGATTCCATATAATGAGTAGATGCTTTAATGGTAAGTCACAATTTTCCCTACAGAAACGACTCAGCATGATCCTGAACAACTTTGCCGAAACGACCCAATCCTGAACAATTCTGTTGATTCGATACAACACAATCCTAAATTGCTCTGTCAAAATGATGCAACATGACATGCTACCAGAGCAACCTCGGCAGTTATTTGCTTAATGACTCTGGTATCAGCTTTTTGTAGCCCTTGGATGAATCATTTTTGCTCTAGATAGGCCCGACTAAGACATTGACACCCAATTCTTCAACACTTCCACGCATGCTCATTACAAGACTTTCCTCTCAAATTCAAATAATATTGTAAGACCACTTTAAAGATCTTTAAAGATCATTTCACTTATATCTCTGTTGCTTCATACACGGTCAGATTATTACGAGCTTTCACTACAGTATCTCATTACACTGGCTCTCGATGCACAGCTAGATTTATCTAGCCTTCAGCACACCACCAGACTGTACTAGCCCTCAATATAAGACAAAACTAAATTAGCTTTCACTACAGGGCCAAATTAAACTAGCCCTCACTGAACGGCAAAACTAAACTAACCCTCACTACACGGTCAGACTAGACTAGGTCTCACTACACATAAAGATAAAACTAGCTCTCGATACACAACCAGACTAAACTAACCCTACATACATGGCCAGAATAAACCAGTCCTAAGTACACGGTCAGATTAAATTGGCCCTAGATACACATCCAGACTAAATTAGTCATCACTGCAAAATTAAACTACCCCTCACAACACGTTCAGACAAAAAAAACCGTCACTATAATGTCAGACTAAATTAGCTCTCACTACACTACCAGATTAAACTAGTCCTCACTACACAACCGAACTAAACTAGAAGTTGATATAGTGCCAGACAACCCTCTATACACGGCCAGACTAAACTAGCCCTCACTACACAGCCAGTTAAAATATATATAATCAAACTAAACTAACCCTTGATACATGGCCCAACAAAAATCGCCCTAGATATGCCACCAGAGTTAAGTAGCATTTGATACACGACCAGACTAAACTAACCTTCACGGTACAACAAGACTTAACTAGCCCTTGATTTACTATTTGACTAAATTAGCTTTCCATACACTGCCAGAATAAACTAGCTTTCACTACACAGACAAATTAAATCAGCCCTCGTTACACAGCCAGACTAAACTATCCTTCAGTCCACAGCCAGATTTACGTAACTCTTACTACACGGTCAGACTAAACTTTCAATACATCACCAAATAAAACAAAACGTCAGTAAACAGTCAAACAAAATTAGCTTTCGATACACAGCCAAGCTTAAACCTCACAACAAGGCTAAACTAAAGGAGCCCTCACTAGACGGCTAGATCAAACTAACTCTCATTACATGGTCAGACTAGACTAGCCCTCGATTAACTACTAGACTTAATTAGTCCCCACAACATGGTGAGATTAATTTAGCCCTCAGAACAGCCAGACTTAACTTGACTCCAGAACACGGTAGATTAAATTAGTCCTCATTACACAGCCAAACTAGCTCTCAATACACGACCAGACTAAAATGCGCTCGATACACGACCAGATGAAACAAGCCATCACTAAATAACCCGACAAAACTACTCCTCCATACATGGCCAAACTCACTACTCCAGAACTCGACACTCTGCTGTCAAAACTCATGACTCCAAATTGGACACTCTGCTGTCAAAACTTACTACTCCAAATTCGACATTCTGCTATCAAAATCCGCTATTCCAAATTCGACACTACTGTCAAAACTCAAAACTCAATATTTGACACACTACTGTCAAAACTTGCTACTTCAACACCCAAATCTAAACTGCCTGAATCTCTGAAAAATCAGCCTTTTTATTCAAAACCAGAATTACATTTACATATTAGATGATAAGATCACAAGCTATTTTCTTTCCTTTTTTATTTTTTGTCTACTAACGGACACTACACGCTGCATAAAAACAGGTTTGTACCAATTTTTTAATCACACGCCCTCTTGATCTTCAACTTCAATAATTGGTCTCATATTTCATCATCCAAGCTGGGCATCTTTGTTTGGAGTGTAACCATCATAGGGACTCTTTTTGATTATCGACTTCGTCTGCTGGTAAGGAAACTCTGTGTGTCTAAGATGTGACATGGTACTCCATCAACTGCCACTTTATCCTTGGAGAGTACTTCAGTTACTATTCCTCTTCCCCAGCGGGTTGTATAGTGTGAATTGGGCAGTTTTACTCATACCTCTTCACCCACCGTGATCTCCATTTTTGCTTGTTTCACTCTCTTTATTGTGGTCAGCAGATGTCACCATTTGTATGTAAAACAAATCGATGTGAGACTGATGTTTCTTCTTGATCGGTCTTCATGTTATATCAAAAGACCGCTTCCCAGGGTAAAATTGATGGTGTCTCTCTATGATTCTATTGCCATTTGGATGGTATGCAGATCTAAAATATTGCTTAACACCCTACTTCTCACACAGAACTCTAAAGACTTCTAAGCAGAAGGACATACCGTTATGCACCTATTTCACTTGCTCCTTTTCCATGAACACCTCTTCAGCAACTTTTTTTTTTATCTCTTCTATAGTTTCTGCTCTAATTCTATGCCATATAGCTACTCTGCCAGTGAGTAATGCAGAGTGGATGGATTGACACTCCCTACATTGCTCCACCACCTGAATATCACCCATTTTGATGTTAGGATTCACTATTCTTGCTAGATACAAGGTTCTTTCTTATCCAAAATGATGCAGATTATGCAGGTTCTTCAGGTCTTCTACCTCACACCAAAGCCACATTTTTCTTTCATGTCATGCTTTCCTCACTCTGGTCAGTCCATCTGCTTGTTTTCTGTAATGGAACCAACATGACTGTTACCTTCATTCCGAATTCTTTGATCAGGTCTCCAAATGCTCCCAGTCGATGCTTGATAATCATCTCAACTAGTCTTTTTGTCCTGGTTTGTTTATCTCCTGACGCTTTAGGTTTAATCCATGATGCTATTATTTCTGAGTCCATTAATACATCGACTGTCTGTCACCCTCATTTCAAAGTCAAATTGATGCCTTCCATTTTTTTTGTAACAAAGCAATTACTCCTTCTATTTCTAACAAAGCCAGACTGCTAGCATTGCTCCATATTACACCTTCTGAGCTTCTTTTTATATGGCATTCTCCCTTTACAGGGTCTACCCTTTTCATTTCTGCAATGACCTCTTGCATCATACGCAGCACCTCTTAGCTAATTGCATCGCCCCCTCGGCCTGTACCAGTTTGCTTTTTAATAAAACTGTATACAGTCCACAACCATCCGACTACACTAATCTCCTGCACACCAAGAAAAGTTCTTAATTAGTTAGGCTAACCTTGACTTAAGGAATTTCATTTCCTCGTCCAAACATCAACTGTGAAACACACTGCTGTCAAAACTCTTAACTCCACAACTTGTAACTCTGCTGTAAAAACTTGCTACTTAAACATCCAACTTCAAACTCCTTGAATTTCTGAACAGTCAGGCTTTTTATTCAAAACCGGAAGGATTTCATTTGCCTATCAAGTGACAAGATCGCATATAAAGAGAAGCAACGGCCATTTTTTTTGTCTGCAAACGGACACCGCAGGCTGCATAAAAATAGTTTAATAACAATTTTTAAGGTATTTAATCACAGTTAGATTCAAGAATTAATACATATCTACGGTACTTTCTGCTATTTATAAATATACTAGCGGGGGTACCCGGCGTTGCCCGGGTGTTTGAAGGTGTGTATGTAGGAGGGGGGCACCCTGTTTAAATATTATTTAAAAAAACACGATGTTATAAAAATTGGAAAAGCCAAAACAAAGCAAAACCGCGGGCAAATGTAAAAAAAAGAAGAAAAAGGTATAAAAGAGGAAAAAAGGTTTAGGTAGGAAGACAGGCTCGAACCCGAAGCATCGAGGCTAAGGCAGAAAAAAAAAATGCCTGACACGTTATCTCTACGCCAAAGAGACACACAATTAAAACACTTGCAGGTGGTTGAAACTAACGTTAACGTTTTACATGACGTCATTGTCGTAGTAGCAGGAGGAGGCCGAGTTTCGGATGAAGGATCCCCCTCCACACACACACATTTTAGCTTTTATATTTATAGATGTCCCCCACCCTGGTTTAGCTAATTTATGACACGTAAAATTGAAAGAAATATAAACAAAACGAACGTGAAAGAATACCAAAGGAAAAAAAGGAAAAAAAAAAGAAAAAACCCAAAAAGTTACCGCGTAAAATGCAAATATGTTTATTTAAATCTAATTTTTTGTTTTTTTTTAATGGAAAAACAAAATACAAAAAAATAAAACTTACCGCGTAAAATGAAAATATGTTTATTAGATTTTATTTATTTATTTTTCTTTGTTTCAATGAAAAAGAAAAGAAAATTAATAAATAAAACCAGAAAACGGACCGTGTCTTCTATTTTTTTTTTTAATGTTGGTTTGTTTGGGTTTCTTTTTTTCTGCATTGTTTTCTTTGTTGTCGCTGTTAACCAATTTGAATGTCGTCTGATTCCAATATCGATAGTGTAGTAGCAATTGTGCTAATGAAACTCTCAGAAATGCAATGTATAGAAATAAATAATGAATAAGTAACTAATCCAAAAATAGGAAGTCAGGCCCCCCCCCTAGTATCACGTATGAAATCAGTGCAAACATAAAAGAAGTATAAAGACAGTAAATAAAATATTAAAGTGACTAATCGGTGCAAGATTTGAAGAACGCTGGCGCCTGCCTGTTAAAGTTTCTTGTAAAAACTAGAATCCAATGTTAGTTCGTTTCGTTTAAGTAATCCTTCGAATCGCAACCCCCCCACCCCCTACAAAAAGAGAAAAATATAAAGAGAGGAAAAAAAAGGAAAAAAAGAAGAAGAAATTTATAAAATAGCACAAGTAACCACCAGAATAACTGGAATGTAAAGTCACGTTTCACCCGACGGAAAAATGCCAATCCATATTTTTTAAGCAACTAAGAACTCAAACCGGTGTTCCTTGTATATTCCACTGCGGACGTATCCGCAGTGGTGTTAAGTGGCCGCGGGTGGAGTATGAATCAAATAGAGAGAAAAGATTTTACAACTTCCATTGATTCTAACCGATTGTGGCAGTGAACTCTCACCGGAAAAAATATAGAAATGTACGAATATCAAGGAACTGTAAGGGTAGTAGGCCTATAGCACACCTCAGATCCTGTGCTGAAGTGTGGGGACATTACATTTGAATGTAATGCCGTGATTTTAATTCTATTAAGGTCAAACTCACACGGTAAAAAATGAGTTCATTTTATTTATATAGAGAAGAGACAAATAGAAGCGAAACAGATATTAATATAGTTTAACATTCTTCATTTTTAATCGCAGGCAAAGCCGAGTGAGAACAACTAGTATATAATATTTTCTAAAACCACGTTAACTTCGCTTTCTCGATTACTGTAATTGTCTGGTGATATTGTCTTGTGCACATTTCATAAATTACAATTTTTGTATATAATATGACTGTATCTACCTTGCAACATCTCATATTCCTCATAAGTTTGACAAGTTATTTATTATTGAGTAATTTTCAGTGATATTTATTAAAGCAAAGTCTTGCATAATCGATATCAACAACAAAAGACTTGTCTGGTATTCTCGCCATTAGTTTCTTTTATATTTTTATAGATAGTCAACTTAAGCTATCTTTCTTTTGTTTACTCAAAGAGGAATTCAGCTGTTTATATTCTAAACCATGGATAGCAAAATAAATAGCAAAATAAGTAGAAAAATAAATAACCTCTATGACAGATAACTTGCAAAAATAATTCTTTTTTGGCTTAAAGATCCTTATTGTATTACTTGGTTTGTAGAGAACACATGCATTTCAAAATTTCCAAATGTTTTCCCAAATATTTATACATTCTGAAAGGTTTCATAAATATTAGAAAATTCCCTAATATTTTGGAACTTCCAAAGTTTTATCATAAATATTTAGAAATCGCATATCATAAATCAATAATGAAACAATGTACATGGTTCGATTTTAGTAAATGTACATTAAATAATGTTCCCGGATTAAATGTTTTACAAAATTATTTTGACGTAATTATTATGTTTGCCTAACCACCATTAAGATAAATTCATAACTTATATCTGGAAAATTAATTGAAATAGATGCCTGATTAATTGCATAAGGCAGAGTAACATACAACAAGGGTTGCTTAACGTAAGTATATTAGATGAAATATCGTTGGATGGCTAGGTGTAACCGAGGTCACAATTATTGAACTACCACTGTGTCTATGACTACTAAGTAGAGGGTTGAAACTAGTAAACAAAATGGAAAAGAATTTTTAAAAAGTATTATCTGTCCAAACTTTGCAATGATCTGTCAAGCTTACCAAACTGTTTTAATTTATTTTGTTTAGCAAATCATAGACTTATCAGACACAAAGAAAAATAAAACAAAATGCTGAAGGTGGATGTAAAAAATAAAAAGATTAATGTTGTTCTTAGACGAAAAAAGAATGAAGTGGAGAAGAAACTAGCGTTTTATTTTTTTCGTTTTTATTTTTTGAGAAAATACAGAAAAGTAAATATTTCTGCTGAGCAGAACTTCATAGAAATAATAAAAGAACAATCATAAACATTTCTATGTTGCCATATTCCTGTTTGCCACTTCAGAACTCCTGAAAATTGGACCAAATTTACCATGAATCAACCTTAAAATCTTGATAGGGATAGATAAAACTTCTACTACTACCGCTAATAGAAACAATAAAGAGTGTGCGTGTTTGGCTTAATGGATGGCATTGTGGATTATGGAATCAGCTATGCAAAGTTAACATGCTTTATTATACACGTGCATACTATTAACAATGTTTTAATTGTGAGTAATACAACAAAGTGTCAAATTGATCGTTTAAAATAAACCATCTCGAATAGCAATCATGTTCTAGCATTAATTAACTCCAAACAATAGTTGATATACGAGGGCGTTCAGCAAGTAACGCTCTCGATCCACTTTCGTAGAGCAACGAAATGTGGCACAGTTACATGAGAATCACCCAGAGTTTGTACATTACTCACATCGTTTAATGCAGCTTTGAAGACCGTTGTTTTTTTCATGTTTTGGAAAACACTTTTCTTTTTAAAATAATTTCATGGCTGGGAAAAGATGAAAATTAAAGGGTTCAAGGTCAGGAGACATGGATAGAGAAGGATTTCATATCCACATACTCGTACTTCTGATATGGTGATATGTGTGTTGTGGACTGAGGTGGTGTCTTACACGAGGAGGATACCTTTACTTATCTTGCCCACTGGAAATCTGGGAAGATTTATTATCATCCAGACTACAGGGAACACCACCGGTTGTTGTCAGTGAATAATTGCTGATTATGACCTGATTAGGAACTTTAATGAATAGTTGTAGTAGTAGTAGTAGTAGTAGTAGTAGTAGTAGTATTTATAATAATAATAATAATAATAATAATAATAATAAATAACAGCAATAAAAACAACACTTGTATGCACCTAAACTATAGGGTAGAATTGCACCATGTTCTGTGGGATGTCAGATGTAATAACATATAAGTTGTGCGTAAAGTTTTAATAGCCCTCTGCAGGTGCTAGATCAAAAGTTAATATTTGTCTAGCATATATATATATATATATATATATATATATATATATATATATATATATATATATATATATATAAAGGGTGACTCACTTAAAAGTAGCCCGATCTCTCTAATCAATTTTTTTTTTAGATTAAGCGGCCCACTTAGAAGTAACTCAATCTCTCTAATCTTTCTCTTGCTACCAACTGACACCACAAGACAAAATGCAATTTTTTTTTCCAACAAGATGGCGTTACATGCCACACGTCTCATAGATCACTGACACGAGTTCATGACATGTTTGCAAAAGATAGAACAATAAGCAAAGGGTTATGGCTACCATGTTCCCCGAACTTGTTATGATATGAGTTTTTTTATCTTTGAAGGACTTTAAAGTAAAAAGTTTATGCAAAAGAATCCTCACAATCTAGACCAACTAAAGGAGAACATTACCAACGCTATCAGGAGAATCACCAGAGAAGATCTACAGGCAGTATCTGCAAATGTTGTTAAACGTTCCCACAAAGGCATAGATGTCAACAGAGAGTGCTTCCAGCATCTTTTTATAACACTACAACCAATTTAAATAATGTTACAGATAATTTAAACAATAAAATAATGTTCTCTTTCTCTACTATATTTTTCCGGGCTACTTTTAAGTGGGCCAGTATATATATATATATATATATATATATATATATATATATATATATATATATATATATATATGGGGGGTGAACGAAAATAGATAAAATATAAAAAGAAAGAAAACAATTTGTGTACACACAACAAAAAAAGCAGGTGAAAAACTTATTTCATGATGAGCCTAAAAATGAGCACAGGATGAAATAAATGGTTTTCTTTTATTTATTATTCAAAATAATATTAAAGATGGCTTAATAAAATGGGAAAAAGATAAAGAATGAGTTATTTTATAAGCAGATTCAGAAGAGAGCTGAGTTTTATCGGATAAATCGAAAGATTGGCTTTATTTAAGAACCGATAGGATTGGAAGAATTGG